>NW_020838060.1:712865-888683 GCF_003676395.1 Aethalodelphis obliquidens
TCTTCATAACATTTTTTTTTCTTAAATTCCATATATATGTGTTAGCATACGGTATTTGTCTTTCTCTTTCTGACTTACTTCACTCTGTAGTTTTTTTTTCTTATTTAACTCTCTCTTTTGCTTTTCCTCATTTTTTATATTGTTTAGACTTTTAAAAAAAAGAAATCTGGAGATTTATCCTTTCCTGTCTCTTTTGATTGGCTTCAACTTTTTCAGGTCAACCTTGTACATCTGCTGTGGATTCTAACTCCCCTTCAGTGGAACTGGCAGTGGAACTGGCTTGTGAACTGCAGGATGTGGTCTTAGGCGCTGGCATCCCAGAGGTGACCATGGGAGGGAAAGAAGATGTGCCTTAACTGTAGAGTCTTTGGGATTTTCTCTGCACGCAATCACAACCACTATGAGTATCAATAGTTTTGTTTCTTCCTTCTAATCCTCTTGTCTTTTATTTCTTTTTCTTTTTTACTCCCCTGGATAGACTTCGAAAGAACACTGATGGGAAGCAGAGATTGAGGACATCCTGACTTTGTGTGGTTCTTGATTGTGGCAGGCAGCCTCCAGGATGGTCCCCACTGACCCTTGCCTACTGGTGTTCACACCCTAGTGTAGTCCCTCTCTCATGTTGTTTATGTGACCAATCAAACATGGCAGAAGTGATGGTATGTCACTTCTGAGGCTAGGAAGTGAAAGATGTAGTGGCATCTGCCTCTCTATTATCTATGGTACCTATTGTTCTATTTTTTTTTTTTTTAGATTTTATTTATTATTTATTTATTTTATTTATTTTTGGCTGTGTCAGGTCTTAGTTGCAGTGCACGGGCTCTTCATTGTGACGCGCGGGCTTCTCTCTAGTTATGGCATGCGGGTTTTTCTCTTCTTTAGTTGTGGCACACAGGTTCCAGGCGTTGTGGCGTGTGGGCTCTGTAGTTTGCGGCACACGGGCTCTAGTGGTGGCGCGTGAGCTCAATAGGTGCGGCACGCAGGCTTAGTTGCCCCACGGCATGTGGAATCTTAGTTCCCTAGCCAGGGATGGAACCCACGTCCCCTGCATTGTAAGGCAGATTCTTTACCACTGGAAACCAGGGAAGTCCCCCTGTTGTTCTTATTTATGCTGTTTTATACCCTTGGGTTATATCTGTGTGCTGGACACTGTTTTTGATAAATTATTTATAGAAATTCCTTGAGGCTCAAGATAATATCTCCACTAAACAGAACTTATTTTGCCAGCTCCTGAGGGCACTAGCAATCTGGAGCCACATAAGTCTGAAATTTTCACCCTAGCCCCTTGAGGCTGCCAGTATTGCAGCTCAGCCTTTTCCAAAACAAGAACCCCAAGGCATAAGCAGCCTTTAGGGAAGGTTTCATTTCACTTTCTCATGCTCTTCAGTATCTCAGCATCTCAATTCAGCAATTCTTCAAATCTCCTTATTTCTCCGATGCTTTTAAGATGACTTTTTAAAGTTTTTGTTTTGGTTTGGTTTGGTTTTATTGGTATGAGGGTTTGTCTGAACTATCTAGGCTTCCATGTCCAGAACTGTTGGTCCCTTTGACCCTCATTTGAGGGATCCAATAGGCAGCGATATCTTCACTGTGCTATAGGATGAATCATAATTGGGCTAGGTCCATCATGGTAACCCCCTTCTATGCCTGAGGTGGGCATATGACACACTTCTGAGGGAAAAAAAAGACACAAGAGGAAAATTCCTGAGAACTTGTGGATGAATTTTTGTGCCCTTTTAAAAGAGAGCTGATCGGGAACCAGAGCCTTTTCTCTTTATTGTGCTTTGGGGTGACGTTATGGAAGGAAGTCACACTTGAGTCTGTGGCACCCCTCATAAATGAGGGAAAAGCCAAGAAAATTGCAGAAGTGTCAACTCATGGTGTTTTATATTGTGGAGCCACTTAAAAATCCTGGAACCCTTTGCTTCCAAGCTTCTGAAATATTCTTATGGTTTCACTGTTAGTCAGGTTTTCTGTTATATGCAGTCCAAAGTGTTCCTAATTGACATATCATCCTTCAAGACTCAGCTTTAAATAACATTTCCTCAGGGAAGCCTTTCTGAAACCTCCAGATCAATACATTGAATAATACACTCTACTTTCCCTTTAGTGCCCCTCATCATATTTCTAATATCTGTTGAATGATAGTCTCCCTCTGGGCTGTAAGCTCTATGAGAACAGAGACCATGGTAGGTCCATGGCTGGGTAGAGTCCAGCCCAGTGCCAGGCATGGCAGCCTCTTATAAATAAATAACTATCCAAATAGACAAATAAAAGCATCAAGAGCACAAGTGGAGGGAGAAACTAGATAAAAACCCTGGAGGATGTGAATTTAAATTTGTGCAACTGTGCAGCTTCTAACAGATGAAAACTCTCAAAGCTCAAAGAATCAATACAGGGCTTCCCTGGTGGCGCAGTGGTTAAGAATCCGCCTGCCAATGCAGGGGACACGGGTTCAAGCCCTGGCCCGGGAAGATCCCACATGCCGCAGAGCAACTAAGCCCGTGCGCCACAACTACTGAGCCTGCGCTCTAGAGCCTGCAAGCCACAACTACTGAGCCCGCATCCTGCAACTACTGAAGCCAGCATGCCTACAGCCTGTGCTCCGCAACAAGAGAAGCCACCGCAATGAGAAGCCCGCACACTGCCATGAAGAGTAGCCCCTGCTCACCGCAACTAGAGAAAGCCCGCGACACAGCCAGGAATAAAAAAAAAAAGAAAAAGAAAAAATCATTACACAAGGGTTGGAATGACCATCGTGAGAACTGGGTATGACTGTTCATCTGGGAAAAGTAAGAGTTGCCAAGTAGTGTTAAAGACCCAGCTGGGATTAGAAACCGTGTATGTGCATTGGCATCAGTCGGCAGAATTACGAGATTTCTTCCAGCAGTGGTCAGCTGTCTGGGTGTGGGAAAGAAGTTGGGTAATTAGATTGATCCAAAGATGGGGGCTCTCAGGACAGGCTGCCTCCTGTTCTGGTCTCTGGTAAAGTAAGTAAAAGTAGATATGGAATTTTATTGAATTTATTTAATCTCTCAATAGATTAAACCTTGTAGAACTCCAAAGCCCTGGCCTTTCATTCCAGACTGGAGAATATCCCTTGGCTGAAGCACTCACTGCAGAGGTCTGCCCCCATCTCCCACTTGCCATGGAAAGGCTTATGAGGGGGATGTGTGAATTTCCTAAAGTGTGTGTGTGTGTGTGTGTGTGTGTGCGCTTGTGCATTTTTCTGGGGTGAGTGTCTATAGTTTCCACCAGATTCTCAAAAGGGTCTGTGATCCAGAAAGGCAAGAAGCACTGGCTTGGGGTTAGCTCCTAGCCGTGAGCCACTGTGTGGATCCACTGTGACAATCAGGGCTTGACTGATGGGTGGTCACAGCCCTGCTTATTAACGAGAGGTGGCATGGCACAGTGGTCGATGTGTAGACTCCAGGGTCAGAGGCCTGGGCTATGCCACTTAGCTCCTCAGTTTCTTATCAAATGGGAATGATAATCACAGTTCCTTATCTCAGAGAGCTGTTGCAAAGATTAAATGAGTTAGTACATGTAAGTGCTTAGGACCGTGCCTGGCACTTAGTAAGAGTTGGTTTTTGTTTTTTTTTTTTTTTGCGGTACGCGGGCCTCTCACTGTTGTGGCCTCTCCCGTTGAGGAGCACAGGCTCCAGACGCGCAGGCTCAGCGGCCATGGCTCACGGGCCCAGCCGTCCCGCGGCACGTGGGATCTTCCCGGACCAGGGCACGAACCCGTGTCCCCTGCATCGGCAGGCGGACTCTCAACCACTGCGCCACCAGGGAAGCCCCAAGAGCTGGTTTTTATTATACCTAATGGTTAGTGATGCGTCAGGACCCACATTCAGGACAAAGAGGTTGAATCAGGAGGCATCATTTGGGGGAGCAGTCTCTTCTCCCTGATACTTACTGTGTGATCTGGGGCAAGTTCCTTAACTGGTCTGTGCCTCAGTTGTCTTATCTGTAATATGGAGTTAGTAATAGTAACTACCTCATAAGATTGTTGTAGGTCTTCTATATGGGCTCAGAGCAGTGAGTCCAACTCACTAAATGTTGGTATTATTATTATTATTAATATTATTATTACTGCCTTGGTATATTCAGGCTCCTCATTTTGATGAGAGCAGCTCTTTGCAGCTGGCTCCCAAGCCTTCCCTCACACTGAAACCTTCACAACTCACAAAGCACCTCACACGTACCGTGTCTACCTCACAGCAGCTCATTGAGGTGAAGACTCGAGACCCAAAGAGAGTAAGGGACTAAACCTAAGGCCCCTCTACCTGCCCCCTTCCTCATGGCATCCCTTCCTCTCCCTGGTTTCCATCTACAGCAATCCCACTTGTGAAATCCCACACCGACTACAAAGCCTTTCTGGTTCCCCTAATCAGAATCCCTGTTTGGAACCAACTTCATGGCCTGCTCACAGTTCTGCACTGACCTCACGGCTCGCCTCCCCACTAAGCTGCAGACTCCCAGGCCCTGTCCTACTCCTTTTATTGCACCTATCACCGCTCTTTGGACAGAAAATGCCTTCTCTAGAGAGCTGCTGAGTGAAGGAAATTAAATCTTGATGATTCTACTATTCCAAGGTATTCACATGTCTAAGGGAAGGGAGGAAGAGACACTGAAATGCTGATCTTCCCTGTAGACCAAGAGACTGAGCACATAAACAGTGGCCAGATCGTATAGAAAAAGAGAACTCACCCACAACCTTCTGAAAGCTGCCCAGGAAACCAACCCCTTATCTACAGTAAACCACCCAGGAAGTCTATAAGTCAGATTTGTAGGAAGTTAGACTATCTCTAGCAACAATCCGGGAAGATAAACAATAACTTCTAGGGACTTCCCTGGTGGCGCAGTGGTAAAGGATCCGCCTTACAGTGCAGGGGACGCGGGTTCCATCCCTGGTCAAGGGAACTAAGATCCCACATGCCACGGGGCAACTAAGCCTGCCTGCGTACCACAACTATTGAGCTCGCACGCCTCAACGACAGAGAAGGCCACGCCCTGCAACTAGAGAGAAACCTGAACAGACAGCGCGCCCTAACGAAAAAGATCCCGCATACCTCAACAAAGATCCCATGTGCCTCAACTAAGACCCGATGCAGCCAAAAACAAACAAACAAAAAAACCAATAACTTCTATAACAATTGGATCAAAAAGGCCAGGACTTGATTAATAACTGACAACTTGCCTAAATTTGGTCCCCACTTCCAATGTGGGAGCAACCGTAGAAAGCCAAATATGTACCCCTAACCAGTCATGCCCCAGGATGCCCCATTTCTAGTTAGCCCGCCTACAAGCTTCCCCATGCCAAAAGCCTCAATCAGGGCACACCTGAAACCTTCCCTTTTATCCGCTATGAAACTTTCCCATTCCTCTGCCTGCCTTTGATTCTCTCCTAAAACACAAGTGACCTTGGCTGACCCCCCTGCTATAGCAAGGACAGAATACATAGCCCACTTGTGCTTTTCTCATTTGGCTGGTTATTTCCATGAGACCCCGGAATGAAAGCACAGGGAGCAGAGACCCAGACCTCTGTCAGTTCCCTGGTTTCCCCTGGGGTGGAGCTCTGAGCCCTCAAACAGCAGAGCTGCTGGCTGATCCACTGGAAATGCTGAGCAGACCTTTGGACTCAACTGAGGGAGAGCTGGGGAGGCCAAATTGACTCAGATTAAATCCCCCAGGCATAAAAATCACAAAAGAGTTTTTGTTAGATGCTGATTGGGAGGGAAAGGCTCCAAAGATCTGGGGAAAGGATAGGACAACTGGGAATAGAGAAATGAGGGAAAGGCAGGAATCTTGCCTAGAACCAGAGCAGGGATTGCCTGGAACTGCTTGGGTGGGATGGAGAGTTGAGTCAAAATTCTTTTCTAACCTCCACCAAAATCCTTTATCCAAAACACAGATATTTGCTGAGTGCGTAGTGCGTACCAGGCATGGCCACTGACTTCATGGAGCTCACACCCTAGTGGGGGAAGACAGACAATAAATGACTAAAACAAAAACAAACAAAAAAATATATATATATATAATTTTAAAATATATATATAATTTCAGAAGTGGTAAGTGCCCTGAGGAAAATAAAATAGGATGTTCGACAGAGAGAAGGGGTGCTGGGGTTGGCAGCGCAGCGTACGGAAATGTGGTTGGGGAAGACCTCTCTGAGAAATGACATTTGCACTGACACCAGAAGGAACCAGCAGTAATTCTCCCAGAGGAAGTTGTTTTCCAGGCAGAGGGAGCAGCTTAAGCAAAGGCCCTGAAGTGGGACTGGGTTTGATAAGTTCAATATGGAACAGAAAGAAGGTGGAACAGAAGGAAGGTGGGTTTGGCTAGAGCAGCGTGAGGGGAGGGTACTCGTGGTGGGATGAGACCAGGAAAGGAAGCTCAAGTCAGACCAGGCATGAAAGGAGGGCTTTCGAGGCCATGTTAAGATTTTAGATTTTATTTTATTCTAAATATAATAGGAAGCTATTGAGAGAAGGAACTAAACTCCTTGTCTGCCTCAGCCGTTTTGTCAAAGCCTTAAAAGAGCTCCCTTGCTGAGATTTTGTCAAGATCCTGGTAGTCGGGGGATGTGTGTATGTGGGGGGATGGCACTGAGGAGATAGGAGGTGGCTCAGGCCCAGTTGCTTTACATCACAACCAGAATCTTTTGTTCAGGAGGACAAAATGGGCCACAGAGAGTGTGTGAACCCCTGAAGTTGTACGCTAATTTTGTGCATGTGTGTACCCTATTTTAGGGAAGAACCCAGGCTTTGTTAGATTCTCAGAGGAGTCTCTGTAACCAAAAGAAGATAGAAAAGGAGGCTACTGACTTGTATGCTTGCGTACGTGTATGCCATCTTAGTAAGGACCCGCGGATGTGGCCAGCGAGGGGCAGGGGTGGGGGGGAAAGCAGGGAGATGCATTGTACTGTGCACCATGTGCTTTACCTATTTTTATTTTTTTTTAAGTGAAGTATAATTGACTTAAAACGTTGTATTAGTTTCAGGTGTACAACATAGTGATTCAATATTTTTATACATTACAAAATGATCACCAACTGCTTTACCTATGTTTAAAAATCCGCTTCAGTGTAAAGGACTGAAGCCAGAGGAGAATGGATAGGGTGAGGAGGAAGGTGCAAAAGTCTTGGTTGTGGCCAGGGCAGGGCGGTGACGTACCTGCTGGTCCTAACTTGACCCACCCCACCGCTAACCTGTGCTCACAGCCCTCAACTCTGAAGAGCTTGTCCCAGAGATGTGGGTCTGTGCAGGAGGGCTCGGCTGCCCAGCGAGCACCCACTGCACTGCTTTGGGAGAGTGGTCGTGGTCTCGGGTGGCCTCGGCCTGCAGCGGCTTGAAGCAGGATTTCGGTTCCCGGCCAGTGATTGAGGTCGGGTCGCGGCGGTGAGAGCACCGAATCCTAGGCACTAGATCAGTGGTCAGTGAAAGGCCCGGGCCCTATGGCTTTGCAGAAAAAGAATTCCCACAGAGATGGAAAGTGGTGAAACAAGTATTTATTAGGAGAAAAAAGTACAGTACGTGTGGATAGACACACGGGCGGGTGCAGAAAGAGTCGCGCCCTCGTGACAGTTTGAATCACTTATATGGGGCAATTTTTCCAGGTTTCCTTTGGCCAATCATTTTGATTTGCCTGGTTCAAAGTCTGAATTTGGTATAGCTCAGGATTTTCCCATGTGTGCATGCACATCTCTTAGCCAAGATGGATTCTACCGAAGAGGCCTATAGGTAAGTGAGCATTAGTTGGCATCACACCCCTTTTGACCTCCAAGGAGCCTTTCTGCGCATGTGTAGTCAGGGAGGTCTCCTGACTTCGAGAATGAGGAATATGTGCTCTCTTATCTTCTATCTGGGCAGGGCCCAGCCTCCTCTCTCAACTGTCCTGTTATTCCCGTCTCCACGGAGTATCGGTCCGCAAGGAACGAACTCAAACTGTTTGCCCCGGGGGCCCATCTGTCTCCTGCCTCAGTCAGAATAGATCCCCTGGAGATGCCCTTGCTCAGGACCTGAGGCCAATGTCCTCTGCCTGAGCCCCAGGCTCCTCTGAGCCCTGCAACTTCACCAAGAGAAGCCGGGGCTTCCGGAGCACGGCACACTGCCGACCCCACCAGGAGCCTTGGGCTCAGATCTGAATGCATCTCTCAGCTGCTTTTATGAGGGATCCATCCCCAACAAATGATCTTTGTTGGTCATTTTGCTTTGAGTAAAAGTTCCCTTGCTCTGCCTGACATCCATGCCAGCCCTAGCCAGGCAGATGGAGGCTGAGACGGGAGTGTTTTCTCTTAATTCTCTCCAGAACCTTGTGCTTTGCCTCCCCACAAATAGGTCTGGCCCGACCTTCAGCACCCACCTGTTCTCAGTGATCAGTAAGTGGGCAGGGACTTGCCTCCCTAGGGTGTTCAGATCCGCAGCAATCCCGGTCCACGAGCTGGGGAGTGGAATCAGCTGCTGATGACAGGTTCCTGGCAGGGTGCAGAGCAGGCCAGGGCCTCCTTGTCCACACTGGGGGAGGGGATCAGGGTGGCTTTGTGCAGGCCAATTAAACCGCAGAGCTGCTCTCCTGCTGGGGAAAAATTCAGACCTTTCAATAGCTTCCTCCTGGGGCCACCTCTGTGGTGTCAGCACAGGCATTTATAATTGTGTAGCCTAATAGAATTTTACCACTCAGTCTTCTAACTCTAAATTAAATAATAATACCATCCAATATTTACTTACTTACTTACTATGGATCAGGTGCTATTTAGTTAAAGACTACATGTATCATCCCATTTAAACCCCACTGAGGGACTTCCCTGGTGGCGCAGTGGTTAAGAATCCGCCTACCAGTTCAGGGGACACGGGTTTGAGCCCTGCTCCGGGAAGATCCCACATGCCGCAGAGCAACTAAGCCCGTGCGCCACAAGTACTGAGCCTGCGCTCTGGAGCCCGCGAGCCACAACTACTGAAGCCTGCATGCCACAACTACTGAAGCCCAAGGGCCTAGAGCCTAAGCCACCGCAATGAGAAGCTGACGCACCGCAACAAAGAGTACCCCCACTCACCACAACTAGAGAAAGCCCGTGCACAGCAATGAAGGCCCAACGCAGCCAAAAATTTAAAAACACACACACAAAAAAAACCCCACTGAGCCCCGAGGTAGTGGCATGGTCACGTCCCCCTGTCACGCAGCCAGTTGGTCAAGGAGGTGGCATGTGAACCCAGGCAGCCTGGGAACACTGTGCCTATAGCTGCATCAATAAAAATAAAGCGGTTCGCAGGAGGGCCCCACAGCCTTGCATCAAATGGGATGCAATCCGGGCCCAGTAATCAGAGAACAAACTTGAGGGTCCTGACTGTTGCACACAAGCACGCAGTGGGGATACCGGCTGCTGGCCTGGAGTCAGGGGCCCCAGGCTGCCGTTTCCTCTGTGAAATAAGGGGACAGCCTGTACTGCTCCAGCGCTCCCAGCTCTGAAAGGCTGCAGGTTACTTCCCAGAAAAGTGTGAGCTCCTCCTGCTGGGAAAACCACTCCCAGGCCTGCCAACACTTCTCCTTGCCCCAGCGGCTCAGAACGGTGCCGGGAAGCTGCTGGGCCGGGGGTGGGGGGACCTGGGTTCTGGCTCCAGTTCTGCTTCCTAAGTCAAGCGCTTGGCATCCTCTCCTGCCTCATTTTTCTCATCTGATAAATGGAAGTAATGTCCACAGGCCCACCCCCACTTTATAAGGTTTGGGGAGAAGATAAAATGAGATGATGAATCTAAAAAAGCCCTTGGAGGGAATTCCCTGGTGGTCCAGTTGTTAGGACTCTGTGCTTCCACTGCAGGGGACACGGGTTTGATCCCTGGTCAGGAACTAAGATCCCGAAAACTGCATGGCATGGCCAAAAAAGAAAAAGAAAAAAAAATAAAAAGCCCTTGGAGACTGGAGGTTCTGTGCACAGTGAAGAATTGGGGCCAAGGCAGGTCTCTTACCCTCTGCATCCTGGAGTTTCTGAGATGAGGACAGGCCCTGAAGTGAGAGACAGGCAGGCAGTGCTGGGTATAACTGCCCCTCACCCTCCACCAAAGTCACCCTGCCTGCCAGGCAGCAGCCCCTCCCCATGGTGAGAGGACAGCCAGACAGCAGGGGGCTGAGGTGAGGAGAAGACACAAGGACTCAGAAACAGGGATTTTCTTTCTGATGCTGACCCTGGGCTGACTGTCAGGGCTTCAAAGGGGAGGCTCAGGGAGCTGAACCCCAGAATGATGAGTCACTCGTTGAACAATGTAATTGAGCACCTACCAGGTACCAGACACTGGAAAACAGTGAGCTCCCAAGTGCCCCAGGTGGATGCCCGGCGGGTGAGTCTCGAAGGCTCCTGCGCACTGACTGAGCCAGCAGAGCCGAGGGACCGTGTGGGGCCTGTCCGGGAGCGTGGACTGAAGAGAATCAAGTGGGAGCAGCGGCTGAAGCCAAATAGGGAAGCTGGGGAGCCAGGCTGCAGTCCCAGACTGAACGTGAGGCCACAGAGCAGGGACCCTTACGCTTCTCGGCCCCAGGAAGAGCAGTGGTCACCTTAGAGCCCCAGAAGTCCAGCTGGGGCCAGTGGCTCAGCCAGAGTCCAGGCACATCTGTGCATCTGGGGGCAGGTGACCCTGGACCTGCGGTCTGAGTGGCAAGCTGGTTACCTCCTGCCTCCACCTGCACCTCCCCCGCGTCCCCCCCTGCAGCAGGCCTCCACCCTCCCATTTCTGACGTCAGGTCCTTGGTATGTAGAGCCTTTCCTCTTGTCCTGGAAGAAGACGCCTGCTGGACTGTATCAGTTCTTTCCGTCACCCTCAGCCACTCTTGGAGCTTGCTTACCCCAGAAATTAAACATTTCCTTCTCAGTTTGTGTTCCCGGTTCACTTGGGCCAGCGGCTTAGTGGCCACCTCTAAGCATTTTGCTAAAGTTTCCCCTCTTAGCATACACCACACAAGCAGCAACTGCAATTTTATCATGTAGTCCTCGATGCCAGGCCCTGTAGGGGAAACCAAGAAGTGTAAGGCAAGTCCCTGCTCTTAGGAATTTCTCATCTAATTACGGAAAACTGAATAGCGTACAGGTGCAGCCTGCCTACCGTCTCACCTGCCGGGAGCCGTTGGGGCGCGGTACTAAATGCAGCTGGAGGGGGAGAGGACACATCGGGCCAACACCTGATTTTGGAAGAGGTGGCATTTGAGCTGACCTTGGAGGATGAGTAGGATGTAAGGTATAGGAAGGAGAGAAGGCATTCCATGGACGCCAGGAGCAAAGTGTCACACATTAGTATTGGTCACTGTCACCGTGATCCACGCAGGAGGTGAGGAGAGCTTTGTCGGGTGGTGGCCACAGAAGGGACGAGGACACATAACTATGTGAAGGACAGGAAGTCTTTGGGCTAAGAGGACTGGACTTCATGTCCATGACAGGATCTGGGATCTAATTCTGGGTTTGCCAGAAATTGCCACAATCTCTTCACCTGGAAAATGGAGGGACTGGGCAAAATAACCTCTAAATTTCCGTACTATTCTGGAATTAAAGGAGAGAAAGGAATCAAGATGACTCTAGGATTTTGAAAAAGAGTCCCCAAAACAGGAGGTCAGGAGAAGTGAGGAGAGGAAGCACGGTTTGGGGAGAGGATGTCAGTTTTACATGAATTTGAGTGTAACCTCTCCGTGACCCTTCCTTCCACTGGGTTCTGGTCCCCACTGCCACAGGCAGATCTGTTCTTAGTCTTGCCTGGCATCCGCTGCTTCCCTCCCCTGGGAGAGCGTGACCCTGCTGCATCAAGGCCAGAGTACGGAAGAGGACCTGGCCTTTGCTCCAGGAGGTTTGTCAGCTTCTCCTCTGCGAATAAACACCTCCATCACCAACACAACATCATCAACACAGGTGAGGCTGGGAAGCCCCTAAACTGACAATTAAGTTTCCATCCCCCCCGGGGGAAGGGGGGCTTGAAACAGAAATGTGGCTGTTATTGAGAAATGAAGTGTGGTTCCTGCATACCTGGGTTGGAGGACCCAAATGGGTACCTGGTTCACAGGCAAACTTCCCAAGGAGTGGCTTAGACCAGTGGACCTCCCCTGTAGGTGTGCACAGGACCCCCGTGGAGCTCAGGAACGAGATCACCCAGATTGGGGACCAGGCAGCTGTATTTTAATATCCTCGCAGGCAATTGTCAGACACACCTAAGTGAGAGACTCCTGGGCCTAGAGAGCTGTCAGGGCCAGGGCTTTGGGCCAAGGAGAGAGAGGGACAGAGGTGGTCCTGGGAGGTGAGGGGCTCACTGATAGAGAGAATGTGCTGGGGCATGGAAGGTTCCAACCTCAGAGGAGACAGATGGGGGTGGGCATTTCAGGCAAGGAGGCACACAGGCCCTGGCTGGGGGCTCTGCCTGTTTGGGGTGGTGAAGCCGGAGGGGCAGGCTGTGGCCAGGAGGGCAAGGCTTTGAATGCCACGCTAAGAGCTGGACTAGATCCTGAAGCTGCCAGGAGCAGGGAAGGCTGTGAGCAAGAGAAGGGAGACCTTTCCAGCACCAGGAGCAGATGTGGCCCCCTGCTTGTCCACACAGGGCCCTCAAGGTCTCTGAGATGAGCCTGGGCCTGTGGTCAGAGGGGCAAGCCCACACTACCTCCTGCCTTGACTCATTTCCTTCAGAGCAAGCTCTGAGTCTTCCATTTCTGACTTCAAGTTCTTGGTATGTACAAAATTCTTGCCTCTCCTTTGGCTGCCCTGCCCGCCTCTCTGGCTGCAGTTTTGAGTTTTGTACCCTGATTCCTACCCTTTTATGTCTGCCTTTCTTAGGCCTTCAGCACAATTTGTCAAAATTAATTTGACACCAAGCTGGCTTTCTATAGAAAGTCAGGGAAACTTCTAGGCACGAGAGCAAGATTCATGTGGGGAGAATTACCATGGCCCTTTCCTTAGGGCAGTCCTGAGGTTAGAATCCTCTGTCTCCAGCGGCAATCCAGTAAAGAAAGAAGCCATTTCTTGAGGCTCAAGTGGTAGAAATAACTTGCTCAGATTCTGTCCCATAGAGTCCAGCACATCAGCTGATCTCCCCGCTCTGCTCTATAACTGAAAGGGGTGCCCTGTTCAAACCACAAACAGGGCCCGCATCACCCCCAGAGCCTGCCTCTCTGTATACCTCTGCTCTGCTTGGAGAAATTCTTAATTTACTTCTGGAATTAGGTGAGGGGTTGGACACTGGGCCCAGTTATCACCGGACATTTATTCTCTCTGTAGGAGCCCCTTTGGAGAGGAAAGATGGGTTTCTGCCACCTTCCTTACTTGGGACAAAACGCACTCTTTCCTGCTCTTAATTCACATCTGTAGTTGATCTTGGAATTGGTCACAGTACTATGTGTGGCCAGTACATTAAGTGCAATTCCAGACTCAAGAACAAAACAATAAGTTTCTCTGTTTTCTCAAAATGCTTGGAGGCCTCAACCCTCGCCCTTCCTCCACCAAGCAGGGCCTGCCCTTTTTTCTGTGACTCTGGGACAATGTCTTCCCAGTGCATCTTTGCCCTCAGCAGCTGCTGAACCTGTGCCAGCCCAGAGCACCTCACCTTCTGGCCCACGAACCCCAAGGCACAAGGAGCCTGCCAAGCTGGGAAGACATCACAGAACTCAGTCCTGGTGGCCAATCTGCTGCCAGATTTCTTAGTAAGGAAGATCGCTTCTACCCAGACAGCAACATAACTTTTTTCCCCAACCCCTGGCACAGAGCCTGGGCCACCGTTGTCAACCTGCTGTGAGAACACATTTAATATGTGCTCTGTCACTGGCAAATCCTTGTTGAATCTTGCTGGGCTCTGAGAGAGGATTCTCAGCACAGAACGTGGGCATCGCGATGGGGCAGGTCTAAGTCTTTACACAGTGCAGAGTTTTGATCTACGCGGCACGTCAACTAAAATAAAATTTTAAATGCATCATTAATCATAACGCTGACTGACTTTTCTCTATGACTCTACAGCTTCACACACCTGCTCTTATTTTTATTTTGGCTTTTGCAATAATCCATGAAGTAGATAAACTGAGAACTGTTGTTACTCCAGTTTTAGAGATGAGAAGCCTGAAGCTTAGCATGCCCAAGGTCACACAGCCCCTGAATGGCAAAGTTGGGATGGAATCTGGATCAGCGCTTAATCTCTTTAGGACCCAGGGCTGGATCTTGCAGCAGCAGCAGTAGCAGCAGTGGCAGCATGGGACGGTCGACCGCTCTGGGCTCCCCAGGCCCTAGTAGCCAAGGGGAGTGTGGCTACTTGAGAATGTTCTCCAAGATCCTAAGGACAGGACTAAGTGGAGGCTTGTGTCAGAGGAATGCGTCCTGGCTAATTGTTCCCCATGCCTGGTGATGGGTACCATTTTATTAAATCTGTACATCGGTTATATTGAGACTATAACAGAGGAAGAATATCATCTGAAAATCTTCCCAATTTAGCAAACAATGAATATTCTCAAACATTCTGGAGGCCTAATCCAGAAGCTCTAGCTTATGGCCATGTTTCCCAAGCACATATGTAAGAAGATGTGCACATGAGTTCAAACCACTTAACATAGTTGTCAAAGTACTGACGATTTTGTAAACTTAATGGCTGCCAAGGTTATGTTTGATCAATTCATTCAATTCCATAAACATTTACTGAGCACTTCCTGTTTTTCGAATGCCGATGGACAGACAGACACATGGCTCAGGGCGGTACTGAGGCAAAGTCTGTCACCAAGGACCCCAGGACCTGCCTGAAAGGACCTGGAAGATTGAAATATGGTAATCAAATTTAAAAGAATCCTGGGACTTCCCTGGTGGCGCCGTGGTTAAGAATCCGCCTGCCAATGCAGGGGACACGGGTTCGAGCCCTGGTCCGGGAAGATCCCACATGCCGCAGAGCAACTAAACCCCTGTGCCACAACTACTGAGTCTGTGCTCTAGAGCCTGCGAGCCACAACTACTGAAGCCCGTGCGCCTAGAGCCTGTGCTCCGCAACAAGAGAAGCCACTGCAATGAGAAGCCCACGCACCACTCACTGCAACTAGAGAAAGCCTATGGGCAGCAACGAAGACCCAAGGCAGCCAAAAAAAAAAAAGTTTCTGACCAAATTTAATGTCTCCAGAGCAGTGACTGGGAGACCAGAAAAATCCCATCCTCATCTTGCACCTCATCTTACCAAATGGGCCACTTCCTGTTTCTTCATGATTTCATCATCCTAGAACCAGCTCAGCCAAAATGGGTTGACACAACAACCAGAAACTGCTGGAATGTGACCATAGCTGAGGCAGGGATCACCATTTCTAGTTCATGGCTTATCCCACAAGCATTTATTAAATGCCAGGCGAGGTGGAGGACACAAAGGTAAACATGGCCGGGTGGCCCCCACCCTCCAGGTTCCTTGCAGAGAACAGGTCACAGAGGCTGTTCTCATAACTGTTGTGGGGAGTAAGCTAACTAGGCCAATGGTCAGCAGAATGGCATCAGTGACAGAAAGTGCGGAACAACGTGACAGGACACTGAGAATCAACGGCTGGAGACCAGGCTGGTGCGTAGCAACTGGGAATAGAGTGGCTCTTCTGGAACAAAGGAGCTGAGCAAACCACGATTCCCATAGGCAGGAAGGCAAACACTGGGCTTTCTGAAAATGGGTGCTATGGCCACAAACCAAAAGACACACAGTTTCACACTAGTTTCCGGGCCCCACCTGTGCACACTGGTATTGGCATCAGCATTATGTTGGAGTAGGGACAACGTCTCACAGGAAACATGAGTTTAAAATGTTATTCGGTTCAACACAAATAAAACTTCCTTATTCTACTACCAGAAAAAAGAATTATTAAGTGAACTTAGCTAAATTTCTCAAACATTTCATTTGCACCCAACATACACGGGTAATAGCTTCTCACTGTGAGGTTTGGGGCAAATTACCGAATTTTTCTTTGTGTCTTTCTTTTTTTTTTGGCCACACCGTGAGGCTTGCTGGATCTTAGTTTCCTGACCAGGGATCAAACCCAGACCCCTGGAATTCCCTGTGTCTGTTTCCAAATCCGTTACAATGAGGTCTGCACACAGAGTAAGTGCTATATACATGTTAGCTATATTATTATTATTATTAAATCACTATGTTAAGCTCAAAGTCAGACGAATACTTAGCCTGTTCCCTTTTTGTCCTTCATTTGTCCTAGCCCTACAGGTACTTTTGGGTGAACATCTACTTACTGCATAATCTTTTAAGAAATTTCTTTTTATCCTTGAGACAGTGTCCACAAATTTCATCTGGCCTTTTGCACACTGCCGAGGCATAGGAAATTCCTTTCCTTATACAATCTTTTCAGACCACCAAGTCATGGGAGGTGATAGCTGTAATAAATCTCGTGAGCTCTTTGGCTCACAGCCACTTCTTAATGGAAAGGACTATATCTGACCCTCAGTTCACAGCATGACAAATGTCAAAGGCGGACCTTTCCCTCGGGCCAGGCTTCCTTCCCACTCTGCTGTCTTCGGTCACACCTTCTGGTCCTGCAGCTTGCCTCCTGGTAGATAAGTGAATGCTGCTGGGGTGTGACTTGGGGGCACTGAAAGGCCCCTGACCTAAAATATCTTCCTCTGTCCCTGTGGACTGGGCATCTCATCGTCAGCATTGTACTCTGAGGTCTGAGCAAAGGGGCTTCCCACTCCAAATCCAGAACTATAAATATGCCTCTGGGTTAGGACTGCATGTCACCAACAGTCCCAAGATAAACCACCCCTACCGGGAGGGGGCCTTAACCCATTATCTTCCCAAGTTCTTTAGGAGTATGAGACCAAGACTGAGGACGTTTTCAGAAGAGGCACAGACTTAAGGCCTGCAGACAAGTCTGAGCAACAGTCATGTTTTGGAGGTTGTACTTGATGTCTTAAAGTTGTTTTTTTAGTGACTTGTCAATATTTTAAAACTAGGATGCTTTATAATGTCTCTTAAAAAATAAAAACTTAATAACAAAGCTCTAGCAACATTGTCCTGCACCCGCACAAAGTAACAGGGGTCTTAGGGGTTCCCAGCCAGCTTACCCACCATCCTGTGGGCCTGAGCTTGGGTAAAAAAGTTGGAAAGCAGGCCTGGGCACCTGGGACTCATTTGTCTGTTGTATATCATTCCAATTCAAATATTTCTTTTAACTCTAAAAAAAAAAAAAAAACCATAAAAAAATATGAAAAAATACAGATGACACAAAGTAGCCTAAAGTTCTTTCCTTGTGTTGAAAAAACTTAGGGATTTACTGAGAAAACAAAATATGGATGTTAAACTTCAAATAAGGGTATACCTGTTACACGTCAAAGCATTTTAGGGCTTCCCTGGTGGCGCAGTGGTTAAGAATCCGCCTGCTAACGCAGGGGACACGAGTTCAAGCCCTGGTCCGGGAAGATCCCATATACCGCGGAGCAACTAAGCCCGGGAGCCTCGAGCCCCGAGCCCGTGCTCCGCAGCAAGAGAAGCCACCGCGATGAGAAGCCCGCGCACCACAACGAAGGGCAGCCCCCGCCTGCAGCAACTAGAGAAAGCCTGTGCGCAGCAACGAAGACACAACACAGCCAAATATTAAATAAATTTATATTAAAAAAATATATTGACAAGGGACTTCCCTGGTGGTCCAGTGGTTAAGACTCTGCACTTCCACGGCACGGAGCGTGGCTTGGATCCCTGGTTGGGGAACTAAGATCCTGCATGCCGGGCGGTGCCGCCAAAAAGTTAAAATAAAAAATAAATAAATAAAATATTGACAAGTTACTGAAAAAAAGCCAAAACCTTTCAAATACTGAGTAGACCCAGCAATACAGGACCGTGGTTCATGAATAAATGGCAAATAAAACTTTAAAAATAGTAGTGACCATTTATTATCTACTTTGTCATACACTTTCATGTATATTATTTATTTCTTTAACATAACTAAAAACATAGATAACGCTTGTGGTTAAAAATTCAACAACATATAAGCATGTAGAGTAAAAAGTGAAAGCTGTATTTTTTTCCTCTCCCAACCCCACAGCCCCTGCCCAGGTGTTGCCCCCAATTCCGAGTTTGGGGTATATTCTTCCAGATATAAATGAATAGACAGACATATCTCCAAGCTTATTCGTATATATCAGATTAGCTCCATTTTACAGATGAGGAAAGTGCAGCACAGAAAAGTTGTAGTATTCATCCAAGACCACAGAGCTGATAAGTACTCGAGCTGAGATTCAAACCCAGCTCGTCTGATTCCTAAATCAGCGCATTCCTTCCGCTATGCCCCGTGTGTAAAATTTTATGGATGAAGAAACCGAGGCTCACAGAGGTCCCTGTGCAGTCAGAACCACATGGTTCACAGCCCACCTCGGGAGAGGCAGGGGTGACTGGGCTTGCACGGGAGGCTGCATGGAGGAGAGGGCCTTGACCAACGCGGATCTGGGGTCGGGTGGGACCATCTCGGCCCAGCAACGCCCAGATCTGGGGCCCGGGGCTTGTCCACGCCGCTCGGGTACAGGCACCACCCAGCCCCTTGGCGCCACTCGCGGCCGCCTGGCCTGGGCAGGCGCAGCGCTCGCACCGCCCACTCGGAGCCGGTCTGGAGGCCGGGGTCCGGGAGTCCCGAGCCCCAGCCGGGCCTTGGGACAGCCCGGGAGCGATGGCTCCCTCCGAACCGGGCTGGGACCCCCTCGGCTTCGCCCCCTCGAGCCGTTGGCGGGTGCCGGGCTGGGGTGGCCAAGGCCCAAAGTCCGGGGTGGGTGGCCCTGGCGGGCAAGGGGTTCGGGGTGGGCCGCCGGGACCCGGGGGCCGGCTCGGGACGCGGGCTGGGCGCGTGGCGGGCGGGCGGGCGGAGCGGGGGGCGGGGCGAGGGCGGAGCCGCGGCTGGAGGCGGCAGTGTCCGGAGCCGGGCTCAGGGGCAGCCGTGGCCGCCGCGGAGCAAGGCTGCCTGGAGAGAGCGCCCGGGCGCAGAGGGGTTAACGGGCCGCCGGGGCCGAGCAGAGCAGGTACAGATCTTCCCTGGGACCCCCGGCCCCGGCCGCCCTCTCTCCCCGGTCCCGTTAGACCCCCCGCCGTGCGCGCACGCGCCGTCCCCGTTCCCTGCGCCCCGCGGTCGCGCCCCAGCCACGACCCCAGCCCCAGCTCTTATAGCCTCGAAAGTCCCTGGGGTCGAATTCCTGGGGAGGGGGTTCTGATTCCTTGGAACTCTGGCCCCCATCACTCGGGCGGAGAATCAGCCAAAATTCCTACGAAGTCACAGAGTAAAATTGGAAAACGTAGCCAGGACCTCCCGGCACACGCCCGGCGCCTCCTGCCCTCCTCTAGATGGGTGCTCCTGGAGGATGTGTTTCCCCCATCCCCCAACCCCGCCACTCTCTTCTGTCCTGGAGTTGGGGGACAGGGACACTATGAGGGACGCATGTGGGTGCCCTTGATCCAGCTCAGCCTGACGACTAGAAAGGAAAGATGCCTGTTGGGATGGGCCTCCAGGACCCAGGAGTGGAGGGCACAAGGAGGACCAAGGAGTTCTCATCCAAGATAGGGACTCTCCAGCCAGCCCTGGAGCCTGCTGTGGGGCGCCCTGCCCTGCAGCACCACCCATTTCCCAGAGGTGGGTCCCCTGGGGGTGAAGGGGTTAGTTCTGCCCAGGTCTCTCTTCCTTGATCTTCACTGGCCAGTGTGGAGGTGTGGCTGGGAGGAGCCCAGGTTTGTCTAGACCAGAGTCAGCCTGGCCCAAGAGTGACCACTTCTGACCTCTCCTTTCTTCATCCTGGGCAGTGAGACACACCAGATGAGGAACATGAGAAGGGGTGAAAACCACAAATGTGTATCTGTTTCTGTAGGGGTGGAGGGGGAGTGTCGGCCCCCTGCCCAGCTATGCAGGGGGTGGGGTAGGACTTTTCCAGAGAGGGAGCCAGGCCTGGCACTAGCCCCAAGAGCTCACGCCACCCCACCCCTTACTTCTCCAGGGAACTGCCAAAGCCAAACCCAGCTCAGGACAGGATTATGTGTACTGGGTAGACCCATGGAGAAAGAGGTAGCAGAGAGAAGCAGAGGCAGAGAGGGAGTAGAGAGGGAACCCGGACCCGGCAGCAAGAAGTGGCAGTGATCATCACCCCATCTCTCCTTTCCTTCAACCTCCAGTAACAGAGTCAGGCAGAGAGCTGAAGTTTTGGGTGGAACGTTGGCCCTTCTCTGGAGCCCCTACCCGCCCCCCCCATCAGGGTGGAGTTGCTGACCTCAGTGGTCAGCCCAGCCAAGGGAAGGAGCTGCCATCAGCAACCCCCTTCCCAACCCCAAGCAGCTGAGGAGACCCTGCAGCTCAGGCTCAACCACTGTGATCCCTCCCTTAACTTCGCAAGTCCTGGGGTCTCAGGGAGGGAAGTGGGGCTGAGAGTTGCTACCCCCAAGCACATTCCTGCCCTTCTCTCTGTCATTTTCCTGCCCCTGAGCTGGCCCACCTCGGCATTAGCTCCTTGGATTCCTCTCCCGGGTGCCTTTCAGATCCAACAGAAACATTTTTTTTTTTCCTGGAAAGCAGAACTCCTAGCAGCATGAGGAGTGGGGGTGGGAAGGGCTCATTGTGAGCAGGAAGGGGCTGGAGGGCAAGGGGAGCGATGGGAGAGTCAGGCTTAGACCAAGGGAGGGTTCCAAGCTCCACTTCCCCAAGGATCAAGTTTAGCCTTCAGGAGGACTTACTGGCTCTTCAGAAGATAGACCGTGCATGATTGGGGAGCAACGGCATCTCTAGCTGCATATCTCCTTCCCAGGTTTCCCTAGCCCATCAGAGTCTTGCCTGAAGTAAGGCCTCATTGATCTAATGCTGGACGCTGGCCCCTAGAGAGAGGTTAAATCTCAGTGGGAAAAATCACCTGCTTCTCTAGAGATTAAACCATCAGCCCATTTAGTTTATCCCTTGACTGGGAAGTGTTTGAGGCAGGCAGAGATGTGCCTGAGTGTTCCAGAAGGAGCTTTATTAGCTAAGAGGGGAAGAAAAAGCTGGGAGTCAGGTAGGAAACGGAAAGCCCAAGGGGCTTCCAGTCAGCAGCTCAGAGGGGGTGTCTGGTAAGTCCTCACTGAGCCTCCCTCCTCAGCTTTCCAGGACCTCTGGGAGGGCAGGAGGGAGAGCCAGATGAAAACCATCTTAAGAAAGATGCGTGTGCCTGAGCTGGCCTAGAGACAGTTCCTAGTTAGGACAGGGAGCTGAGAAGTTCCTGCAGTTGAGGAGGGGGACTGAGCCTGAGTTGGGAGGCTGAAGGCAGACCACCACCCCTCCAGCCTGGGCGGATGGACAAGGGCAGTGTGCCTTCTCCCTCCCTCCCTCAGGATCATAAAGGGGTGGGCCTGTCTTCACCCATCCATTCTCACTCTGAGATGTCCTTCTGAGGAGTCATCCCTCCCAACCCCCAGCTTTCTGGAGACTGGACCAGGCTTCGGTCCCTGCAGAGCGCATCCCCCACCCCACGCCCAGATGCCGGAGTAGAGTTGACTTCCGGTCCCCTCCCTGGCCCCGGGGGCCATCAAGGGAGGAGAGATGGAGAAGTGGGCGGGCAGGTAAGAGGTGGGGCGGCCCTGGAGGAGGGATGGCTGGGTCTCCGGTCTCTGGAAGGGAGAGAAAGGAGCTCTGGGGGAGGCTGGGGGAAGTGATGAGTTACTTCTGATCTCTGAGCAGCTGGCATCAGGATGTGCAGAGCCTCCTTGGGGTGAGGGCTGTGTCGTAACACCTCCTCCAGCTCCTCTCTGACACCTTCACTCCTGCCTTTGGTTTGCAGGCCCCGGATGTGTCTGATGCTGCTTCTGTTCCTCCCTCAGCTCTGCCTGGATCAGGAGGTGAGCCAGGGACTAGAGACTACGATCCTTTCCTCTCCCTGCCTCCCGGCTTCCCGCAATCTCCAGGCCGCGTCTGCATTTTCCACAGCCTCTGATAAGCCGCAGCCCCTTTCTCTCACACTTGGCCCTCCCAGCCTCCCTAACTCCCTAACTCCTCGCCAAATCACTTCAAGTCCCACCTCTGCTACGGAATGGGACCTTGGGCCAGTCACTACTGCCCCAAGCCTCCAGCGTTGGACTAGATATTCTGTACAGTTCCGTCGAAAATCATTCTAATTTTGGCTGAACTTTTTGTCTACACAGGTGTTGTCTGGGCACTCTCTTCAGACACCTCCCGAGGAGAACCAGGGCCCTGAGGGTGTCTGGGGTCCTTGGGACCAGTGGGCCTCTTGCTCCCAGCCCTGCGGGGTTGGGGTGCAGCGCAGGAGCCGGGCGTGTCAGCTCCCTACAGCTCAACTCCACCAGGGCCTGCCCCTCCCACCCCGGCCCCCAAGACATCCAGAAGCCCTGCTCCCCCGGGGTCAAGGCACCAGACCTCATACTTCCCGAGAAACCCTTCCCCTGTACAGGCCACCACCTCGGGGAAGAGGTGGCCCCCTTCGAGGTCCTGCTTCTCATTTAGGGAGAGAGGAGGCCCAGGAGATTCAAGGAGCCAGGAGGTGAGGGGTGGGGCTTTGAGGGAAGAGGCGGGGCCTTGGGCAAGGGGCAGAGCTAGGGATGAAGGAAAGGGGAGCAAAGGATCCAGGGTTTATAAAGGCTTATCTTTGGTGCTAGGGAGTCGCCTGGGGAGCCAGGCTCCGAGGTAGCCAGCACTGTGACCCCACGTCTGCTACACTTTCTCAGGTCCCGGGTTCGAGACCCCATCAAGCCAGGAATGTTTGGTTATGGGAGAGTGCCCTTTGCTTTGCCGCTCCATCGGAACCGCAGGCACCCCAGGAGACCACCCAGCTCTGAGCTCTCGCAGACCTCAGATCTTCCATCCCTGACTCCAAGAACAGAGCCATCTTCTGCAAACCACACCCCGCAAACTGAACTCCCTCCTACTGAACCGTCTGCCCACACCCCGTCCCCCCCAGGAGAACCCCCAAGTCCCGCAGCTGCTCAGACAGAGGTGCCCTCTAGAACCAGGCCTGCCCTCACATGGCCCCACCCCAGAGCCCAGGCCTCTGGCACAGAGCCCTCCTTGTTCCCTCCATCCCCAGGAGAAGGTAGCTCCTTTCACATGTCCCCTCAGCCAAGAAGGCCAAGTTCCCAGGGTTGGGCCGGTCCCCGGCTGGCAGAGAGACACCCTAATCCTTTCCTTTCTGTCCCTCGGAGCCGAGGCCAGCAGAGCCAGGAGCACTGGAGACCTGGGGGGAATCTTCACGGGTCCCTCACGGAGTCTGCCCCTCACTACCCAGATGGCTGGTTGCCTCTGCTGAGTGCTGGCCCCCATTCCAGCCCCCTCTGGAGCCTCTTTGCTCCCAGTAGCCCTGTCCCAAGATGTTCTGGGGAGAGTGAGCAGCTGAGAGCCTGCAGCCAAGCGGTGAGTTCCTTCTTGGACCCCTCCCCAGACTTCCAATTCTGCTTCCCTGACCCTGAGCCTGGGTCCTCAGCCTGTCAGATCTGGACCTGAGGGAGAAGGGCCTTGGCATCTGACCTCTTCAGGGTAGGGACCTTGGAGCTCTTCCATAGACCTGACCTGCCTCCTTATCCCCCCAATCCAGCCCTGACCCACACCCCCATTTTCCTCCCCAGCTTTGACTCCTCTGTATCCCCCACCTCAGCCCTGCCCCCCTGAGCAGCCAGACCCCCGGGCCCTGCAGTGTGCAGCCTTTGACTCCCAGGAGTTCATGGGTCAGCTGTACCAGTGGGAGCCCTTCACAGAAGGTGAGGTTTCTAGCCCACTCCCTGGACAGGGTGGCTGGAGATTGGGGGATGATGGGGAGGGAGACACTCACCCCCTCTTTTTCTTCTCTGTAGGCTCTTGTATTTCTTCTGTGTCATATTGTCTTCCTTATTTCCCAGGGCTGGGGAGAGAGACAGAACAGGCCCAGAAAGGGCTGGGGGTTTCGGACAGAGCCCTAGCTGTCAGATGGCGGTGTATGGTCAGCAGAGGGGTCAGGCTAGGAGAAGGGATGTGTCCAGAGGTGCCCTTTGGCTGGTCTTCTCTGGGAAGAAGCCCAACCCAGGAGGTGGGATGGATGTGACATGAGCAGGGCATGGTCAGAGAGATCCTGCCCAGTGGTGACAGCTCAGTGGAGGTGCCCCATGGATCCTGGACAGTGTTGTATCACTTTCTCCCAAGTTACCATCCGTTTGATTTTCAGCCTGTGTCACCTTGATACCAAGACAAGCCCTCATGAGCTCTGAACTCACATAATCATAGTTTCAAGTATCTGTCCTCTCTCAGAGCTCACAACCCCTTTTCTGGTCTTAGTGACCTCAATTGATCTGACCCAACTTTTGTGTGACCCTCAAACTGACCTTTCAGAGTACAGAATTGTCATGTTCCCTTCATCCACAGTGACCTCGGCAACCTCAGGATGCCCTATTGCTAATATAAGGCAAGCCAAGCCGCTCTCAGGGCCCTGGGTTCTTTCTCAGTTAACCTCCTGCCCGGGACCCCAGCTAACCACCCTTCTACCCTGTCTCTTAGTTCAGGGTTCCCAGCGCTGTGAACTGAACTGCCGTCCCCGTGGCTTCCGCTTCTATGTCCGTCACACCGAAAAGGTCCAGGACGGGACCCTGTGTCAGCCTGGAGCCCCAGACATCTGTGTGGCCGGACGCTGTCTGGTGAGGGAGGACGGGGTGTGCACATGGGGAGAGAGGCGATGTTAATAACTGCCACAGGCACACACACAGAGTCTCCTTGCTCATCATCACAATGGCAAAACACCAGACTCAGGTTGCAGAGAGGAAAGTTTTTACCTGCCAAGCAGGGCTGAGCAGAGTCAAGAGTCGAACTCCTTAAGCCCATCCAAGCTTCCCAGAGGCTGGCTGGGAATGGTGGGGCTGACAGAGAAACTACAAGTCTCACTTGTAGTGCAAAGGTCAAGACACGTGGTGAGCCGAAGACTCCAAGACGACCAGGCCAGGGTTGCAGGTGGTGTCTGGCTTCTGGCAGCCCCTGCCTCACTCCGCTTTCCCCTAGAGCCCTGGCTGTGATGGGATCCTCGGCTCGGGCAGGCGTCCAGATGGCTGTGGAGTCTGTGGGGGTGATGATTCTACCTGTCGCCTCATCTCGGGGAACCTCACTGACCGGGGGGGCCCTCTGGGCTATCAGAAAATCCTGTTGATTCCTGCTGGAGCCTCCCGGCTCTGGATCGCCCAGCTCCGGCCCAGCTCCAACTACCTTGGTGAGTCCCTGGATTCCCCGAGTCTTGGTCCCCCGTTCCATTCCTGGCCTATTGGTTCTGCCCTTCACGCCCCCATTCAGCACGGCAAGTGAGCCACCCGGGAAGTCAGGGCTCCCTTCCTCCCTCCCGCGTGGGCACGGGCTATGTGGGGTTCTGTGCTGTCGGGGAAGTGGTGGGAGAGGGGGACAGTATGACTAACCTCGCATGTCCTGATCTGCCACCTCCAGCACTTCGTGGCCCTGGGGGCCGGTCCATCATTAATGGAAACTGGGCTGTGGATCCCCCTGGGTCCTACGCTGCCGGCGGGACTGTCTTCCGGTACAGCCGTCCTCCTCGAGAGGAGGGCGTGGGGGAGAGTCTGTCTGCGGAAGGCCCCACGACCCAGCCTGTGGATGTCTACGTGAGTGAGGGGCCTGCACCTGGGCCGGAGGTGGAAGCCGCCCCGCTGCCTCTCCTCTGAGGGGAAAGCTGTGGGTCTCAAGATGGGCAGAAGGCTAGTGGATGCCCCCCCTGGCCACCCCCAAACATTCATTACCTTCTCTTTTTCTCCCCAGATGATATTTCAGGAGGAAAACCCAGGTGTTTTCTACCAGTATGTCATCTCTTCACCTCCCCCCAACCTTGAGAACCCCACCCCAGAGCCCCGGCTCCCCCAACTCCAGCCTGGTAAGACTTTGATCTCCAGACCTAAAAGGAGGTGGGGAGAGGCTGAGGGGAGCTCGAGGCAATGGGGATGCATCTAATTTGTCTACCCGACTCTCCCTGCGCAGAGGTTTTGAGGGGAGAGCCCCCACCTGCTTCAGTACCCCGCCCTGCCCGCACCCCAGGCACCCTCCAGCGTCAGGTGCGGATCCCCCAGATGCCTGCCCCGCCCCATCCCAGGACACCCCTGGGGTCTCCAGCCGGATACTGGAAACGGGTGGGACACTCTGAGTGCTCGGCATCCTGTGGAAAAGGTGAGACTTCACCCACCAGCCTGTATTCCTGGCACCCTCAGCCCAGATGCCCAGCTTGGCACTCCTGACCCCATACCCTGGGTTGTGGGTCCACACCTTGACTCTGTGCCGAATCGGACTTCAGTGCCTGGGACCCCACTGACACTGGATGCCGAGCTATCCTGCCTCCCCTGGCTTCCCTTTTATCCCTTTCAGGTGTCTGGCGCCCTGTCTTCCTCTGCATTTCTCGTGAGTCAGGAGAGGAACTGGATGAACGCAGCTGTGCCGTGGGCACCAGGCCCCCGGCCTCCCAGGAACCCTGCCACGGCCCCCCGTGCCCACCGTAGTGAGTGCGCCCCACGGGAGGGTTAGGGTCCTGGGGACACGACGGTTGCCCCGGGGAAACACATCCTCGCCCCCATAGGATCTCACCTGGACTCTGCACTCAACACAAGATCTCCTGGCTTCAGAGAGACGTTATTCAGTGAGAAAGGCTGACATTCCATAGACAACAAGGAAATCCTGAGCCCCACAAGGGATCCCAGACTCCAAATATGCCCACTCTCCTCTGAGGGGTCCCCACCCCCAGTCTGTCGTCCCCTTCCCCAAACATGGCAGTCCCACACATCTCTGTTTTTGCCCTCTGTGTCTCTGTCCCTTCCCCTCCCTGCCCACGCCCATAGCTGGGAGGCCGGCGAGTGGACGTCCTGCAGCCGCTCCTGTGGCCCCGGCACCCAGCACCGTCAGCTGCGCTGCCGGCAGGAGTTTGGGGGCGGCGGCTCGTCGGTGCCCCTGGAGCGCTGCGGACATCTGCCCCGGCCCAACATCACCCAGCCGTGCCAGCTGCGCCTCTGCGGCCGCTGGGAGGTCCGCTCCCCCTGGAGCCAGGTGAGTGGTCCCAGGCAAGGAAGCTCTTGGAGCGGGAAGATCCTGGAGGCGTGGGCACCAGTGAGCTAGAGCAGTGGTTTTTCAACTCCGTTCTAATCAGCAGAAACTTTTACAAATGAGATCTCATGTAGAACCTCCATCTGTAAGTCTGCGAAGAGACGGAACCGGGGCTTGGGGGCCCAGAGCCCCATACTCAGCCTGCTCCTCAGCCCACGAAGCCCTGTAACCGCTGAGCCAGGCATCAAAGGCACATCCTGGTTCAGAGGCCCCAGAGCTGGAGGCTGGTGAGGCAGCGGGGGAAGCCCAGGCCTGAATGCCCCTCGTCCCCTCAGTGCTCTGTGCGGTGCGGGCGCGGCCAGAGGAGCCGACAGGTCCGCTGCGTCGGCAGCAACGGTGATGAAGTGAGCGAGCAGGAGTGCGTCTCAGGCCCCCCGCGGCCCCCCAGCAGAGAGGCCTGTGACATGGGGCCCTGCACCACAGCCTGGTTCCACAGCGACTGGAGCTCCAAGGTGGGCCCCACACCCCCTCAGCCGAGCCCCACGCCCCTGGTACCCCCCACCCAGGACACCCTCCCGGGGCCTTTCCAGCACAGTTGCATAACGTTGATTGAGCAAGCACCTGCCGTCTGCTAGACACTGCTGATGCTGGGGACTCAGAGAAAAACTTATGCTGACATCCTGACCCCTGCCTGGCAAAGTTTCCCCATATCTGGCTGGTTCCCCTGGGGCATTCCCTAACTCCCGGATCCGGGATGTGTCTGTCCTCAGCCCCCTCCCCTTCCTCTACTTGTCACTCCAGCCTCCCTTCACACTCTGCTTCCCAACAGTGCTCAGCTGAGTGTGGGACGGGAATCCAGCGACGTTCTGTCATCTGCCTCGGGAGTGGGGAGACCCATGGGGAGGGCCAGGAGGAAGCAGGGGCAGGAGCCACTGAGCAGACCTGTGCTCCAGGAAGCCGTCCCCCTGACATGCGTGCCTGCAGCTTGGGGCCCTGTGAGGTGACGTGGTGCTGGTACACGGGGCCCTGGGCAGAGGTGAGCTGAGAGCCTGGGAGGGGGCCCGCCGGTGGGATTCCCTGGGGGGAGGTCGGAGTAATCCTGCTCTCCCTTCCCGTCTTCTCCATCAGTGCTCCTCAGAATGTGGCTCTGGCACGCAGCGTAGAGACATCATCTGTGTGTCCAAACTGGGGACTGAGTTCAATGTAACTTCTCCTAGCAACTGTTCCCACCTGCCCAGGCCCCCTGCCCTGCAGCCCTGTCAGGGGCAGGACTGCCAAGACCGATGGTTTTCTACACCCTGGAGTCCGGTGAGTGCCTGGCACCCTTGCCCGCTCAGCATGGACTTCCAGGGGAGGGGAGGCGTCCCTCCTTGTACCTCCCTCTGTGCCCCAGGCTAAAGCCAGCGGCAGTTTAACTTGTCTCATTTCCCAGACCAGGAGGACAGGTGGGCCCCCTCCACGTGGGGTTTCATAATGCTCCAGGATAGCCCCCCAATTCTTTTCAGAGGAGGAGGAGGCCTGGGGTTCAGGAGGAGCCTGGGGCACAGCAAAGGTCTGATTTGATAGCTGGGGTCTCCCCAGTGTTCTCGCTCCTGCCAGGGGGGCATGCAGACAAGGGAGGTCCAGTGCCTGACTGCCAACCAGACCCTCAGCATCCGATGTCCTCCTCACCTGCGGCCCTCCAGGAAACGATCCTGTAACAGCCAACCCTGCAGCCAACGCCCCGGTAAAGAGCTCCCTCTCCCCAGTCCCCAGCAGAGCGGGGTCAGCTGAAGTGTGGGTGGAGATTAGGAAGGACGAGTGGGAGTGGGCAACACACCTCCAGGGGGATGGATCTTGGTGACTTCTTGTGCCCAATGGCCTCCTCTGTCTCCAGATGATCAATGCAAGGACAGCTCTCCACATTGCCCCCTGGTGGTGCAGGCCCGGCTCTGCGTCTATCCCTACTACACAGCTACCTGTTGCCGCTCTTGCGCCCATGTCTTGGAGCGGTCTCCCCCGGAGCCCGCCTGAAATGGGTCCAGGAGACCCTCTCCTCGTGGTTTTTTCATGCCACCATCAGTCACCTGTCAATCAGCCCACTCTGTACCCTCTGGCTCTCTAGCCTGTCCTGGTCTCACTAGGGACGTCCCCCAGGGTGGTCGAAGGTGGCAAGATGACGGACAGTAACTGTCAAGACGTGTGGTTGGGTCTGTGCGGTGGTGTGATGGTGTGTGTGCACATATGCCCCCAGATGTGTATATGGGCCTGTGTGGATGTGTGTGCGCCCATAAACCTGTATCACTTCTCAAAAAGAAGTTACACAGACTGAGAAGGAACCGGGAGAGGGGACGATGCCTGTTTCTGTCAGAGTTTTCTAGGCTGAAAGGAAAGCAAGTTTGCAACTCTTTGGGAATCCGAGCTACTTAGAGTCTGGCCTTCCCATTAATCCCAACTTTGTGTCCTCAACCTCATTTCTTCTGTTCAGGCCACACATCATCTAAACCATCCTTTTGTCCTCTGACCCTTTCTCCCCTTAGTCTCTCTATCCCTCCCTCTCATAGTTAGGGATGGGGTGAGCCATTGCCAATCCTGCTTTTCCCCAGGAAGAGAGACTATCTCCCCAGAGCAGGGACCAGCTGGGCAGAAGATGGCAAAGAGAAATGTTAGAATAAGACAACCGAGCCCCTGCTCCCGCTCCCCACCTCCTAAAACAGTTCCCACCCCAGAACTAATTTATTTTTTATTAAAGATGATTATGACAAATGAGAAACAGGCTCTTCATTGTCCTCTTGGGAACCCAGCCATACAGGCCACCTAAGCAAGCAGTGTGAGATCAGAATGAAGGGTGGGAAGGGGACTAGTACTTGGAGCCCAGGTGGAGAGAGTTTGGGCCCAGAAAGGCTAATGAATGAGCCCCAGTCACCTGAGACCAGGAGCCTTGGTCAGAGAGGGAGAGGATCCTGGCCGACCTCAGGCCCTGCAGGTTGGTCATTGACCACTAGAGGTCACCACTTCTCCCAGTTTAGGTATGGAGTTGGGCACTTGGGTCCAGAGCTGAAGAAGAAACTGCTTGGCCTATGGTGGGTTTCTTGGTAGGCTGAGTCTTTCTGTAAAGTCTCTTGTAATCTAGTAGCACTTTTTTCCCATCTGGGGCTGAGCTGAATGGCGGCTGCCTTTTCAGGGGTCTTTTTTCCTGTTCCCTTTCTTTGGCCCTGCCTTCCTGCCCCTCTCATCCTTTCTGCTATTACCCATTTCCCTATTAAGCTCTTGGTTTATTGCTTTTTATAGGGTGGGAGGAAAGGAAATGATTCACACCCCACACCCCACACCCCTCTCCCTCAGCAGAAACGGCCGGAGGAGGAGCCTGGCCCGGCTCTAGGGGACTTGGGGGTGGAGTCGAGGGTGGAGTCAAGGAAGTACTGGATGTCCTGCCAAAGACACATTCTTCAGAGATGTCTCACCCTAGTCTCCTCCCTCCTCCCTCCCCCACCCATGTCCACTCTCAAGGTAAATAGCTTGCTAGAGGTGGTGTGAGAGTGGGCAGCCTTTTCCATAACACAGATCCTCTCCCTGACCCCTACAATTCTGAGGTCTGAGTCCAGATCTCCACTTGTGGAAGCCAGACTTCCCAGGGGTCCCCATGCCTAGGAAGAGGGGAAGTGCAATAGAATTGAGCTTCTCTCCCTATTAGAAGCATCCCTCTCCCATCCCTGCACCTCTACAAGTCTGGCCGGGTAAGACCGTAAATAAAGGCCTGCAGAAACAGCTGAACTCAGTGACTACTGTTTCCTGAGCATGCACACCCAGACACCCAGACACTGGGGAGGACCCCAGAGTTGCCTGAGGAGACAGGCCGTCTCTGCTCTGGCAGCTCCCTCACATCATACTGTTGCCTTGGGAAGCAGGCTTTCCCTGGGTTGGAAGTGGCTGAGAAGGAAGACTCCGGACAACATCTTGGGAGGACAGTGCATGAGGAAGGAGGCAAAAGAAAATGGGGGTAAAGGAAAGAAACTGACTTTAGTCCAGGGCGAGGAGTGAGGAAGGGGGTACAAGGAAAGCCCAGTCTTAGTGTCTCTGCTCAGTGTAAAGAGAAGGCGTCAGATGTGTTCCTCTCTTTGGTGAACCCCTAAGGGGATCAAAGACGCGGGGGGGGATCAGGGAAGTGGGACCTGAGCCCGCCCTGTAGATACTGAGGGCTGAAGGCGGAGCCCTGAGACCGAGGGAGGGGTGTGGTGAATAGCTGGGGCCCTCCCAGTGATTCCTGGAAGCTGAAGGCTGGGCGGTGGCCCCAGCTCAGCTGACTTCCCCGAAGTTCCTCCTCCCTCTTTGGGCCTCTGGGCTGTTGCCGGGCAGGTTTGGAGTTTGGCCTGAGCCTGAGAACCAATCACAGGTGGGGAATGCAGCCACAGCCCCTCTAAGGGCTCCCCCAGCTTCAGTAACTCCCTTCTCTTTCTTTTTTTTTTTTAGGATACATTTTAACATTTTATTTTTTATTTTTTTAACATCTTTATTGGAGTATAATTGCTTTACAATGGTGTGTTAGTTTCTGCTTCACAACAAACCCTTCCCTTTCTGATCGCCCCCAGCTCCCTCATAGCCTCCAGCCTCTTGACTGCTCAGGATGTGGGCTTTCATCTGGGGGGTTGCCCCCTTTCACCTCATTTTAAAGCGAGGATTCAGTGCAGCCCCTAAGGATTCTTTTCTCTGGTCACTGAAGTCAGTATTGGGGAGGGGGGTGTCAATGTGAAAGTCTTCAGGAAGGGAAACCTGACCCCAAGCACCCCTTTTCCTGGCCCCTTAGAGGGGAGTAGTGTGGCCAGATGCCTCTTTGATGACCTCCGAAACCCTCTGGAGGGCTGGGAGAGAGGAAGCTGCAACCCAAGGTCAGGGAGATGTGCTGGAGGGGCCCTTAGGTTTGGCGCCCTGGGTGGAATTTAGGGAAGAACTCAGAGGAACTGGACCCCTGAGAATTGAGGTGGGGGTGGGGTGGTGATAGGAACAATCTTGATGTGCACAAGAGAGATCAAGCGTGCAGAAGGCCAGCAAATTGCTAGGGCTTCTCGTTTCTCGGTGTTTGTTGGGGGAAGGGGATTGTGGTTCTGTGTCAGTGGACTTAGGGGTGAACTTGTGAGGTCTCAGTTCAGCTGGGTCAGAATTCCTCTCCCCTCCCCCCTCCCAGTTTCCCCAGGGTAATCACCCACCCAATTAAGCTTCAGCCTTCAGACTAAATTTAGCTTCTATACTTCCCCAACCAGGGGCCTCCCTGCAAGCAGGTGCTCACAGCTGCAGGGGTGAGTCTGAGGAGACCAGACCCACACTCTTCACTCATCCAGATTCAACCTCTGTGGTTAACTTAACTAGGAGTGAAGCAGAGCACGGCCCCAGTTGCTGACCTACAGCATGAGTGTCTCAACCTGAAGATACCCTCCCTCAGGAGCCCTTTAGGGGAGGATCTAGATAGACCTGGAGGGCGGCAGGAGGGCAGAGGGATGAGAGTGAGAACAAAATGCAAGGAGGTCCCTTCCAGATTCTCTCCAACCAGATCCTCTTTCATTTCCTGTTTCCCCTTCTCCCCAGTTTTACAGAGACTTCATTTGAACTTAACACCCTTCCCCCACCAGAGTAAACTGAATCAGAGACCTCTCCTCTCCTTGAAGCATGGGGAATCATGCTAAAGAGTACCTCAATAGTTTGGAGGTGGAGTGGGGGCGTGGGTTCCTGCATTCCCACCCTCTCTCCGACCAGCATCCCTCAAATCCATCAGCTCTGGTTCTGGGAGTCAGGTGGGTGGGGAAGTTAGAGCAGAGGGGGCTTATCTGTCACAGGCAGATGATGAAGAGATGTCTGCTTTAAAGGGTGAGAGGCACCTTCTACAGGAAGTAGAAAGCCTCTGGAAAGTACCTAAGACTAAGTCAGTCAACAAGAGAGAGAAACAGTTTGGGTTAACCAAACTAGACAGCACAAATCTTCAATCTGACTTTGGGCTCCTTGACCCTGGAGACTGGGGGAAGCTCTAGAGGAGGGTGTTTCATGGCTGAGGTCAGAAGGTAGAAAGGATTGGAGGGAGGAATGTGCAAAATTAGTCCAAAACAAGGTATGCATGAGCCATAGCAGTCAGATGCTAGGAAACCAATCAGCCACACCAGCTGAAGGGGAGGCGCAGGGATGGCTAGGAACCAAATCAGAGCACTTTCTCAGCGAGCACCAGACAGCTGTCTTTGAATGTCCTGGGAAAGAACTTCAGTATTAGAGGAGAGATGGGTTCAATTTCAGCAATGTCCCAGCTTGGGGTTAGGATGTATGTGTATGTGTTGTACCCCTCTGAGCCTTGCCTGAATCTTTTTAAGAGACAGCTCTACAGAACTTTGAGTGAGGAGGAAAAGAAACTAGGGGTGAGAGGGTGGGGTTGCTCATAAAAAGAAGACTGTGTGTGTCCCTGGGATCCCTAGGCTAACAGGCAAGAGGCCCTGCCCTTGATGGGAGGGGCAGAGTTAATCTGCTCTGGAACCAGACCCCCTCTTTCATCTCTTCCTCCCTCCCCTCACCTACTACTGATTCTTGGTTGCCTGCCTCTTTCATGACATCATAAGACGCCTTTTTAGCTCTAGCAGAGGAGTGCGCAACCTTTTTCTCTTAAGGACCAGCCGTAAATATTTTCGGCTTTGCAGGGCATAGAATCTCTGTTGCAGCTACTTGACTACTGCTGTAGCACAGAAGCAGCCCTACACAATTTGTAAACAAATGGGCATGGCTGTGTTCCAACCAAACTTTATTTATGACACTGAAATCTTAATTTCACATAACTTTAAGGTGTCACCAAATATCTTTTTTCAACCATTTAAAAATGCAAAAACCATTCTTAGCTTTTGAGCCATACAAAAACAGGCAATAGGGCAGATTTGGCTGGCAGGGAGTTTACTTACCCCTGGGATTTCTTCCATCTGGTTGAACTCCCACAATGCCCAGCTGTGGAAAGTCCTGTTTGTGTCCCCTCTGCTTCAAAATACAGCTGTAGACCCTTTTAATTTAACATCCTATCTATTGACGTCGGCTTCTTAGTGGTTTCTCCCTGGGAATTCAATGACTTGGACATGGCTGATAGAGTAAATCCTTAAGGGACGTTTCCCGAAATTCCTTAAAGCACTTTGTTTAGTGCTTTAAGGTAAAGCATTTGTATATATTCTCTCTTTGAATCTTCTCAATAATAAGATGGGGGAAGACAATTAAATCCAGTTTACAGGGGAGAAAATTAAGTCTAGTCTTTTAACTTTTTAAATTCTAATTCCTTTGATCTGCTATTCAATTTCATTCCCACAGAGCACCCTTTATCAAAATACTGAGTTCTTTGGGCCACAGTGATCTGGAAGTTGGATGGGATCAAGTGTTTTTGTTGTTTTCAAACGTCTTTCGTGACTTCTCTGCATTTTAGGAAAATCCTGTCTAAATTTCATTTTTCAACTCACAGTTTCAAGGAATTAAAAATCCTTTCAAATATATTCAGTGTTTAGGCCCCAGGAAATAATTAAAATAAATATACATGGTCTTTGTGTAAGGTACACACACTGTCATACAAACATAAGCTTATATATTACTAATTGAGTCACAGTTTTTTTCCCTAGAACAAACTTTATCAAAGTTGTGTATTAATATGTTCTGGACTTAAAAGCAATGCAGCTGCATTTCTTTTTAAAATAACCTATTTCTGGGATTGCTTACCAAATCCTTCTTTTGTATTAGAGGTTTTCTTTCACTCAATAGTACCATGATGGATTGACATATCTATCCATCATGCTTCATGAGGGAGGAAAGGAAGATACAGAACCTCTATCCTGTTTCAGACCTGACCCCAACTATCAAACTTTGAAGTGAGAGAAAGAGGCAAAGAAGCAGGTAACCAACCACTCCCCCACCATTACCAAGCTCCTCTGTACAGCTGTTGTTCCTTAAAGCTGAAAACAAGCCACCTCATTTCAAAACACACACAGACAACCTCATTTCATTTCGACACGAAGTTGTTTCCCTCTTTCTGTTTCTCTACTTTGCCTCACGGAGGATTTCTGAGAAATGAAAAAATCACCTCCCACAGTCACAGTCTGCAGTTTTGTTTTTGGGTTTTTTTTTTTTTTTGGTATGATGAAGAGGAGAGACAGGAAAGGCGTACACTGGGCATACAGTATTAACCCAAAGCTTTACAAAGTAAGCAAAATGCCCTTCCCATAGCGCTTCGGCCAAAGTGGGCCCCACCTTACCTTAGATCTGGGCGTTCAGGGTCTAGAGATGGGTGGGAACCACTCCAGGCAACCTCAGGAATAGAGGTGTGAACTGAGGATGGAATGCATGAAAGATCTGGGCATAGAGATTCAGGAATAAAATGTTTATGAAACCAATGTTTCTTAGGGAAAACCCCTACCTCCCCCCCGACCCCAAATCTGAACACCTGAGTCATACCAGCCCTGTAGGGGTGTCTACGAAATGTGTAGGAAAATTTCTGAAACCAGCTCCTCCTATTAGACTAGAAAACGAACTGTTTTTAGGGGCACGGAATTGAAGGCGTTTCTTAATCAAAATAAAGTAGAAAACTCATCTAATTCAGGTAGAAACCCAACAGTTAAATACTCTTTTCCTTGTCTGCTTCCTTGGCTCTTTCCCCCGCACACCTTGTTCCAGAATAATGTCAATAAACATACACATGTGACCACAGAGGGTGGGGGGAGGGGAGACCAAGTGGGGGTGGTGAAATTCTGAATGGAATGCAGCCCCAGCTAGCTAGGGGGCTGGGACTGAGACTTCGGGCCCTGTCTGTGGACTTATACAGGCAGAGAAGCCAAAACAATGAGCTCATGGGCAAGAATGCAGCCTGTGGGGAAGTCTGGGCAGTCAGAGCAAACTAGTTTTTTGAACCAGGATGCGAATAGCTGTAATTGAGTCTCCCACGGGAACAGGATTAGGGAGAGTGGAGCCATCATTCAGTATCTTAGGGTCCAGTTAAATAACTTTTGGGGGCTGTTCTTTATTAAATTCTGTTCTGCAGAGAGCATAGCAGTCTCGGGTCCATGTTCAAAAACCTGGTTCCTTTCCCTGACTATGTGAACTTGGGTGGGTGAAGATGGCTGGTGAGATGTGTGAGCGAACTTAGGTGATGCTCTTAAGACATCTTTATTCAAAGCAGGTCTGCCAATGCCAGCTCCTACACCAGGATCCAGTGATGGCTATGATCCTTAAGTTGTGTGTGTTCAGGGCTACCACTTTAACAAGACAGAGGAAACGGCCAATACAGTCTATCTTCTTTACTTCCCAAATAAACAGTCCACCCAGCTGTATTTATACCAAATTCAGACTTCTACGACCAAAGACACATCTTTTTTTTCCTACCAGTGTTTTCCAATACTTTTATATAAGGCCCTAAATGGAAGAAACTGAAGAGATACTACCTTCACTGGCCATGTATGGTGAAGGGGAAGGAAGGCAGGGAGGGAAGATGAAATGAGAAGAAAAAAGATTATCTACACATCTCCCCCTTCTCCTACCCCCCACCAGAGGTTCCTTCTCAGCTCCATGCTTTTGTGCATGTTTCCTACTCATGTTAAGGTCCAACCTCAAATGTTTATTTTGAAGCCTTCTTGACCACCTTCTACTTCCAGAAGTTGTCCCACCCCTTGTCCTATAATATCTTTATTATAGTATTTTGTGTACTGTATCCTAATTATTTTTGTCTGTTATCACTCCTATTAGACTGTGAGCTTTAACTTTGTGCTACAATTGCTTTCTTTCCATGGATTTGTTATGCATTAATTCTTCAGATGTATTTCCTAAAAACGAGGACATTTTCTTATATAACCACAATATAATTAACACACTCAAGAAATTTAACATTGATACAGTACTAACATATTGCCCATATTAAAATTTTCCCAATTGTTCCCAAGTCCTTTATAGCTTTTTTCATCCAGGATCCAATCAAAGATCACCCTGCATTTAGTTGTCATGTTTCTTTGAGTGTTCCCTGGTTGTTGTTTTTTTCCATTCTATACATAAAAGCTTACATCTGCTAACCCCAACCTCCCACTCCACCCTAGTCTTTTTTGATTGTGTTGAGGGTAAGAATTAGTCTTTTCATAACTCCAGCATCCAGAAGTGCATGGTGCATAGTAAGCAGTCCCCTGCCAGGTAATGGACAAATGAAGAAACTCAACAAACATTTGGCTGCCTTGAGCTCATTAAATGTCCCAGTTCATTGAAGTATTGAAACACTCTTAATAAACTAAAGTAACCCCTGAACAGGGGAAGAGGAGAGAAGGCAAAGTGGGTAAGAATACAGAAACCCAACGGCAGAGACAAGCCATGGAAATGGATACTTGGAAGGGGTAAAATCCAGAGTAGTATTCTTGGCCCAAACACATTTCCCAACAGTCAAGAACTATTATTCTATGCAGGTAAAGAAAGGAACTGCAAAAGAAAGACCAGGTATAGCGTGGGAACAAAAGCCTGCCCTATTTTTTTTTTTTTTTTTAACCTCACAAGAATCATTAGTAAAGAACACAGAATTCCCTGAGAGGTCTGTTACATCCGCCTGCAGGCAGATTCCCAACTCCCAACTTTCCACATGCTTCACATAGCTAAGATAACACTGTAACAACTTTGAAACTAAAGAAGAGGGACAGAGTTAAGCTTTCAAATCTTGAAACTGAGAAGCCTTTAAAGAGTGTGGGAGGGTTCCAGAAGACAAAGCTCTGTAATCATTGAAAAAGTGGGGCCAAAAAGAACTAGGATAAATTAAGACAGACTCAGCTGATCATCTTGAACTCCAGGAATTAATGGCCTGTGCTCTGGGCATCTGGCTGGAGCCGTGCTACACACCAGTTGTACAAATTATTTCACTTTAACTTTGGTAAAACCCTCCAGCTGTCACAACTGCTTTAAGAAAAATGTTCTGAAACAGTCTGAAGCAAGAGCTAGCACTAAAGTAGCAAAACAGGAACTGAAAGAAAAAGTCTGGTTGTGTCAAATGAGGGGGAAGTGTTGATTATTTTGACTCCCTCAGTGACTCATGTTACTGGTTACCATTTGACCCAAGTTTTTAAGGTGTTAAACTAAGGAATATTGCCACAGAAATAGCTTCACATCACAACAGAGCAATGGGAGCAATAGTATTTGCACAGCAGAACTTGACTCTGACCACGATTTGGGCGCTCCTGTCCTGTGCTACTCTCCCTCCACACCTGTTCGGGAGTTCATTTGTACAAAACAGCTTTCTTTGTAATGAGAAAAAACTGCCATCTTCTGGTAGTTAGGCTCCAGAAAAAGAGGGGCTGCCAAACAGAAATGCACAAAACCTGAAGGGGGAAAAGCGCAGAATCCTGTTTGCATGATTAGCATTTGGTGCTCAGGGCTTAAAACCAATATGCAAACCTCATATTTGCACATTTCCATGGTGATTCCCCTCCCTTTCAAGGTAGCTGAAAATAAAGACAGGATAGGGCTTCTGAAATTGACTTGCTTATTCTCACCTCCTTTTTGGGAGGAAAGGGGAAAGGCACTTAAAGATTAGTACCAACAACCTTATGGAAACTTAACTTTGGGTGTTAATTCTTCTAGCTCCTTTACTCACCTCAAAAGGTTGAGTGAGATAGGGAGATACAATAACTGTTGTAGTGAACCCTCTTACCCCCAAGTTATACCAACATTTGGTGACTAAAAGAAATGGGGATGGGGATTATGATTTTTGTATTAAAATATACTGCTGTACTTTTGAACTACTCCAAAGTACAACAGTAATACATGTAATTAAAAGCCCGGGACTTCCCTGCTGGTCCAGTGGTGAAGACTGCGCTTCCAATGCAGGGGGTGCAGGTTTGATTCCTGGTCAGGGAACTAAGATCCCACATGCCATGCGGCGTGGCCAAAAAAATATTTTAAAAAAAGCCCAACAGCTCTAATTTGAATGAAAGAAGGGGTTATTCTGAATGGAACTGACCTTTGCTCTAAGGCAAATCAGTTTTATGGGGCTTTTGCTGGTTAATTCACCTATACCTGTTTGTTCAGCTAACTTCCCTCAGATGCTTGCCTAAGAGGGGGAAGGAAAACAGGCATGGATTAGAAAACACCCGTACCACACCTTGCATTTGAATAAAAGATTTATTATTTTCGTCTCAGGAAAAACAGGAAGTTAGGGAAACACACTACATTTTACAGCCCACATTAGTTTGTAGTTGGTCCTAACCCTTCCTGGCACAGATGTCAACAGCATTAGCTGTTTTAACCAGAACCAAGGTGTTCACCCCAACAGAATGTACATAGACGACACTAGAGGACTGCAGGGTTTTCCCTGAGAGAAGCATCAGACAGACAGAAGTTGCTGAGAGAGCCATCTTTCCAGGCAGCCCCTCTCTTTCTATTTTGGAAGATTTGCCTGAACTATGCAGCTAGTCAGCACTTAAAACATGTGCCTCTTCTCCCTACAGAATCACCCACCCTGCCCCGAAGCACTTGGGCTCCCTAAGCCCTCACAGTCTCTGACCCAAAATAGCAACTGAAGATTCTCATCTACATTTCAGCAGTCACACCTAGTAAATTGGGAAGTGGGGCCCCTAAACTCCATCAAGCTACAGCTCTGTGCTTATTTCCATAACTGGCTATGGGGAGACAGGCCTTTTTAGTCACCTTAACTAGATCTTAAGATTAATTAACTATATAAAGTGCTTTTAGATCCTTAGAGATAGACATGATATAAATAAGTGGTTTATGATCAAGAATGATAAATACACAGATAAAAATAGCTCTAGCTAGATGACCTTAAGGCTTGGAGATGGGCGGGCAGGGCAATTGTTCCCTAATTACATTCTTAGTCATTTTATTCATGCCTATTTTTGTCTGGAGTCCACATACTAAAGGTCACATTCAGAAGCTAAAGGTTTCAAAATGACCCTGGTTCCACTATAAAAGTTTTCTCCAGTTTACTAGTAGCTTTTATATAACTCTGAGGTTTAACAGAGCCCATCAATTTCTATAATTTTAAGTGAGCATATTCAAATGCAAAAGAAGCTAGAGAAAGTCACCTAAGATATCCCTTCCTCTGAAAATCCCTAAGGGGATTTTGAAAATTTCTCCCCAAAGACAGGATTAAGCAACAACCAATAAGATACTAGTCCAAGGAAAAGGGACTCTTCTCACCTCGTCACTGTTACTGTCAGCACCCATTGTACTGCCACCTCCTAAGGATAAAATTCAAGAAGGATGAAGGTCTGTGGACTCCTTGGGCGGTCACTTAGGCTCCTAGTGCCAAAAACTAAAAGGGCTAGTAAGAGTTCAGGGATGGCAAGGTAAATTTGTAGGAACTATAAATATCTGTAGAGGGAGCCGAACAAGCAGCAAATATTTCAAGGAAGGATAGGAAATAAACAGTAAGTTTGATAAAACATCAAGTCTGAAGTCCATAGCAAAATGCCAATGCAAAAATCTGAAACAAAGTTTGAGAATCATTAATAGAAATGAAATAAGTATTCGTTTTATTAACTCACTAGGCTTAGACCTGTGTTTAACAAGCAAGCCTAGTAATAGCACCATGGTTAGACTATAGCCTGCTTTTCCAAGCCATCATTGTACAATTTATTAACAAGGGATCAAATGTCTCTCATCCACCCAATGTGCTCTTTTTATACATACTCCTAATAAGTCCCATTTGGAACAGCTGAAAATCTTTCAGCAAAAGCTTTGAAGATGAGCTCATGAACTCAGTTAAAATTTCACCAATTAAGACAAATGGAAGGAACTCAAATGAGTAGTTGCCCAATCAGAGCCCATTATTTCCAAGTCATCAGCCTGTGTGCCCCGCCCCCCCAATAAATCCTTAAAACCTTGACTCAATTATTGAAAACCCACATGTAACAAAGTGAAAGGATTAATTTCCATTCCTCAATTTCTCAGCCCCAGGTTAAAAAAAAAAACAAAAAAACCCCCAAACAGGTATTGAAGAAATACTTACCAAAATCAGATAGGAAAATTAAAGCCTGCATAGTTATGAATCAGAATTGTTGTACTACAACCAGGTTGCATACAATTACATCAGTTGGTTCTGTATACAATCTAGAACTGACTAGCACAAAATTTAGAATAGAAAAAGCTATAAGAAACAGGTTCCTAACTACAGAAGTTGTAAATTTCAAAAGGGTATGAAAAAACTAATGTAATTTCAGACTTTTCTCCCTTTACATTTCAAACAGATGTTCTGTAAAAATATATACAATTTTTACAGACGATTACAAGTTTTTGTCTTAAAAACAGAATATTCCAGATTTGTAATTGAGCCTTAAGTCAAGTATTCTTGGCCATGACACTAGGCTAATAAACTAGGAATCACTCAAACCAAGCCAAAGTAGAACAGGTATAAACATCCTGAGCATTGGACTTTCTATTCAAGAAGCACATCTAGGAAAGCTAATTATAGAGGATAAAGCTTCCCTTCACACTCTGTTGTACAGTGTTGAGGCTTCTAGTCATAGGTTCTATTACTTGTAGCTTAAAATCCATTTTACACATGACGCTGGCATTGTTAGTGCTTCTATTTTAACACTATAGAAGTTAATGGATTCAGTGGGCATATTTAATGAACTCTATGACTAGCCTGGCTACTGGCCACTTTCCTGTTCTAGGCAAGGTAATTAAAGTCTCTCCACCCTACCGTCTTCACTAAATCTAAAAGTCCTCCTCCGTGGCCTCCCAAAGTTTGCCTGTTGCTGAAACAGAATTCTGCTTCTTTCAGACAGTGACTCTTCAAGAGGGACTACTTTTCCCATGTATTTATTCCTGTTAGCCATAAGCCTCCTGCCGCTTGCTTTTCTCCGTTGCTGGAGTAGAACTCCTGGAGGTTATGGCCTGCACAGCTTGAAGTCCAACTTCATAAATACATCTGATTTCACAGCAAGCGTATGTGGTTTTGGTGGCTGGAGTTGGTTAAGAGTCAATTATTGCACTTAAAAGGCTATCTTATTAGATACGCCAAACCAGCTCCTACTCCGGCAACACCTGCAAAAGCCAGCAGCACATTTCTGATGCCGCCTTCTAGGTCGTCTACATGGAAGAAGTCCACAAACCCATCCTAGAAAACAAACAAAAAGCACAGTTTCAAGTATGGGCTTCCACTGGCTTAAAAACACTATTTACAAAGAAAAGATGAATTAAAATATCTAAGGTTCCCCCCCCCCGACAAACGCAATGACGAACCAATTATTATTTACCCCCAGACAGCAAAGGAGACACATTATGCAATTAAAAGGGAGGTGGGGCACGCTCAAAAATGTATTTGCTATCACGCCCAGGTGATTCTTATTTCTTAACCAGTAAAACAGCTTACAGAAAACCAAGATTTTTTTTTTTTTTTTTTTTTTTTGGCAGCACGCGGGCCTCTCACTGTTGTGGCCTCTCCCGTTGCGCAGCACAGGCTCCGGACGCGCAGGCTCAGCGGCCATGGCTCACGGGCCCAGCCGCTCCGTGGCATGTGGATCTTCCCGGACCGGGGCACGAACCCGCGGCCCCTGCATCGGCAGGCGGACTCTCAACCATTGCGCCACCAGGGAAGCCCCAAACCCAGGATTTTTGATACAACAATTCAAGACAGTCATACCATCTCTAAGGACCAACTACTTAAATCAACATCAAGCAACCAGAGGTCCAAAGTCAGAGCCTTGAAAACCAAGTTGTGTATCTTAAAAACCTTCAGCTATCCCCTCTTTCTCTATAAAATCCTCCATTTCATTTCCACTCCAAGTCCCCTCCTCAACCTTAAAGCAAACTTACCCAGCCTCTTTGTTTGACTAGCCAGTCTCGTTTTGTCCTTACGAGAACATCTGTGATGCTTTCTGCTAATGGTTCGATGCAGCTTTCTTGGTTTATACTCTTCAAGTGTTTGGCCACAAAGGCACCAAAAGAAATGAGAGTCACAATCCTGCCCCAGTTTGTTACTCCGTCACTGAAAACATGGACCATCACTCGAGACAAAGATTTGACATCGTCTTCGTTTTTGATGTCCAGTTTCCGAAGCATGCCTGAGAGGAAGAAAAGCATGCAGGTTCTCACGGCCTCTTTGTCTAAACCAGGGCACGATTCGCCTGCCCACCCACGGCGGGGGAAATCGCTATTCGGGCTCTATAGAACTCAGGCTGATCCCACTTGAAAATTGACATCCCACCCTTTCCGGGCTTTGAGCAGAGCTGCCATTTCCGAAAGAATCAAGTGGGTGGAAACAATGACTCACGGCCAGAATATTCTGGTTTCAGAAATAGGATGAGAGTCGTTTCAACACTGACTCGTTTCGGTTTCCACCCACCAAAGGTGGGTGAGTCCAGAGAGCTGAAAAAAGGCAGCGCGGCCTTCGCGAATAACCCCCTTACCTTGGAAGGCCGTCTCGTGGTTCCGTTGCACACCGTCCCCGACCCGTCGCAGGGTCTCTAACGCTTTCCGGCTGGCGGCCCCAGACCCGCCCAGTGGCTTCGCGTCCTTGGTGCCGGTTGCCTGCTCCCGCAGGTATCGAGAGATAATCTCCAGGGACTGCCGGTACAACTCGTCCTCCTCCTCCTCTGCTGGGGGCGGCGTCGAGGGGAGTGAGCCGTCCTTGCCCGGGCTGTTACTGGCCTCGCCGACCAATTCCAGCAAAGGCAGGACGGACGGCCGCTTCCCTAGAGGCTCCGGCTCGCACCCGTCCAGCTCCTCTTCGGGCGACATGATGGCGTCGGAGACCGAGGATTCCATCTCTTCGGGCGGCGAGGCGCGGCGGGTGGGCGCGAAGAACAGCAGCCTGGCGCGGGTCGCGGTGACGTCGGGGCCCTCGGCGCCAATGGGCGAGGGCCGCGCGACCCTCCGGGCGTCGGGCGCGAGAGTGGCCGGGGGGCTCGGGCCAGCGCTTCCGCCAATCACCTCGCCGGCTTCCCCTCCCCCTACCTCTCGCCCGGCCGTGGCCTCCTTTCCTGCAGCCAAAAGCCGCCTTCCCGGAGCGGAGGCGCCGCTGCCGCTATCCGGTCCCAATCCGGCCCCCCCACAGTAGAGGTTGAGTCCGATCACTGCGTTTCTCTTGAGGCCGAACATCTCAAACCGCCGCCGCCGCCTACTGAGAAAAATGGGGGAGACCCCTGCAGCTATCTTGAAGAGCGGAAGTAACGACTGAGAGAGGCGCTCCTAGATCACGGTTTTAGGGCCCAGTCCTACGCAATGGCGTCAGCAACTCTTAAAAAAAATCATATCCTTAGATGGTGAAAAGGGCGGAATCTTCCGGAGGGTTGCGCACGACACCTAACCAGCGGGTTAGGGCAGGGGCGGGGCCTGGGGCAGGGCGGGGCCTGGGGCAGGGCGGGGCTTCCGGCTCTCCGGAACCTCTCGCGGCCGGTTACGTAACGGCGGCTCAGGCGCTTGGGCTGGTGGGTACGCTCTCTTGCCGCGCGCTCACCTGGGCCTGCTAATAATGGATCTCTCTGGGCTTCCCTGAACCCTGATTTGCGAGCCCCTGCTGTTGTTTTTGTGCCAGAGGTTTTTTTCCCACACCAAAGTCTTAACCATCTAGTCTCTCAGACTTTGAGGAAAGGGAATGAGTAAATTCTGCCACGGATGGGGAACAACAGTCTTAGATAATACGGATAAATAAGAGGGCACTGTTTGGGACCTGTAGTTATTTTGCACATCTTCAGCTCTTTGGAAATGGGGACGCTCCATGGACTGCCCTATAGAATCATTTTATGTAAGTTGAAAAAACGAAATTGTTCTGCTCCACCTAAATTTTATTCCTGTCTCCCTGTTTGCTTTCTCCCATTCCCCATCTCTACCCTCTGGTGCTATTTACATACAAGCCTTGCTCTGTCAGCACCTCTTCTGAGACATTTGACTCTAGCGGTCAACCCCTTGAGGACAAGGATCCTGGTATATACCGTATGTATGAATTAACATTAATTGAAGCAACCTCTTTTTGTTAAAAGACCTGTAAAAATAATAATAGCTAAAATTCAAGAGCAAAATATTTGAGGGACATAAGCAGGAAAGGTGAGCAAGGTTCCTATTCCTGAAAATATCAATTTAGTAAGGAAATAGGGCATCCATACCACACAATTATGTATTTGGGCAAGACCTAGAACCATGGAGATTTATATGTGGCAGAGAGGATGGAGAGAAACATTTGTGGCTGTAGTGAATAAGAAATGGTTTCTCTATTTAAGGAACTTCCAGTGTTGCACAGCAACTAACCATAATGTGAGATGGAATTTATGCTCTATAGGAGGCATCAACAACTTAATATTGGAGTTGAGAGGTTGGAAAATTCACTTTGGGCTAGGAGAGCTAGAGGAAGAAGACTTTATGGAAGAGGTAGCTTTTTCTGCTTTGCTTTCTAGAATGCGATTTTATCAAGGGGAGAGAGGTTGAGCAAATTTGCATGCAAAAGCATTTTCTTCTTCAGAGGCTGAAAAAAGAAATGCATTGCAGGTTTCACCTTAATTATAGCCAGAAATCTCAAGTGCTCAGTAATCCTATTGCATTTCCTTAATCAACTAACTCTCCTGTGATCCAAGGTGACTAGTGCACATCATCTCTTCTATCCTTAAGCCTCCATAATTCCCTCCTCCCTTCCTCACTCTCAGCTGTTAACTTACTTCACTGAGAAAATGGAAGCAATCAGAAGAGAAAAACTTCATTTCTCACCACCAAATCTACTAATTTACTCCTTCTGTTTCCATCCTTTCTGCTATTCCTGCAGTTAAAATGATTGAACCTTCTCTGCTATCTCAGATCAACCTCTTGTGCACTGGATCCCATCTTCTTTGCCTACTCAAGTACTTGCAGTTATCCCTTGCATCATCACTTTCTCTCTCCCTATGGAATCATTTCATCAATCAGCATACAAACTTGATATTCTCTCTCACATCTTTAGAAAGCCTTCCGTAGAACCTAAATTCTTTTTTTCTTTCTGGCCGCACTGCACGGCATGCGGGACCTTAGTTCCCCAACCAGGGATCGAACCTGTGCCCCCTGCAGTGGAAGCGCAGATTCTTAACCCCTGGACCTCCAGGAAAGTCCCTAGAACCTAAATTCTTGATGTTCCCCTTTGTAGCAAAAATCTTCAGCCTCCTTACTTTCTCTTCTCTCTTGAACCCACCCCAATCAAGCTTTCATTCCCCCCACTCCACTGAAACCATTCTTGTCAGTGTTAGCAATGACCTCCACATGACTAAACTCCAGTGGTTAATTTGCAGTCCTCATTTTACTTGACCTCTCAGCAGTATTTAACATGTATTTAATCATTCCCTTCTTGAAACACTTTCTTCATGTGCCTTTTAGGGAACAATACTCTCCTGGTTTTCCTTCTTCCACGTGGGCTTCTCTTCAGTTTTATTCTTTTCCACTGGCTGTCCACTTGATGAGGACACTTATCGTGTTTCCCTTTGTAACCCTAGCTATGCCTGACCCATGGCAAACACTCCATTGTTGAATGGATAAATCTGAATGTTTACTAATATGGGCTATACAAAAGCTAGAAAAGCGGGATGGGGTCATATTATTGAGGGCTTTGAAAGCCAGTTGAAGAGCTTAGAACTTTTCTAGGCAGTTGGGAACCTCTAAGAACTAGAGTACCATGATATATGCTCTAATTTAGGTTCATTACTCTAATTGTTTTAGAATGGATTGAGAGAGAAAGGATTGGAAGTAAATAAATTAGGAGGCTACTGCAATGTGATAGGCAAGAATTAGGGACTTCCCTGGTGGCGCAGTGGATAAGACTCCACTCCCAATGCAGGGGGCCTGGGTTCATCCCTGGTCAGGGAACTAGATCCCACATGCATGCCGCAACTAAGAGTTAGCATGCCACAACTAAGGAACCCGCCTGCTGCAACTAAGATCTGGTGCAACCAAATAAATAAATATTTTTAAAAAAAGAATTGGTGACCTGAACTCAGGTGGTGGTAGTGGAAATGGAAAAAATAACATGACACTGTGGAGGCAGAGTCTACAGGGCTTGATGACTAAGAGGATGAAAGAACAAAGTGTGACATTATCATAAAACAGGCATCCATATTATACACGATCAACAGGTAGACCACCTTCTAGACTACGATGGACTGCCCTAGAAAGCCACTACTCTTACCAGTGGGGGAAAGGATATATGCAGCTTAGAGGCAAGGAGTCAGCATGTTTCCAGGATGTCTGGGAGGTCCTGTCCTCAGCAAATTTTACTTCACTTAGAAGGTCTTCTGATCCGTAACATTATTCAGAGTCACAGGAGCCTCTTTATTTGTACACACTGCATATCAAGAATGGCTCTTGTTCTTAGGATAACTATATTGGCCACAATCCTGAACCGGAAAAGAAAAGCATTGTTGACATCTTGATTATGTCATTCTTTTTTGTAGGCATGAATCCTTTGAAATGTCCCCAAATTGTGAGCACATTTCCTCCTTAAAATGTGCCTTTGTTTCAGAGAATTCATTTACATAATTTCTTTCAAAATAGACAAAGAAAAGGTCTTAATATAGGATCTAAGATGTACTGCAATAGTCTTTTTTTTTTTTTGCCGCACCATGAGGTATGTGGAATCGATTATTTATTTATTTATGTATGTATTTTTGGCTGCGTTGGGTCTTCGTTGCTGCACATGGGCTCTCTCTAACTGTGGCAAGTGGGGGGCTACTCTTTGTTGCAGTGCGCGGGCTTCTCATTGCAGTGGCTTCTCTTGTTGTGGAGCACGGGCTTAGTTGCTCTGTGGCATGTGGGATCTTCTGGGACCAGGGATCCAACCTGTGTCCCCTGCATTGGCAGGCGGATTCTTAACCACTGTGCCACCAGGGAAGTCCCGGCATGTGAGATCTTAGTTCTCCGATCAGGGATCAAACCTGCCCCCTGCAGTGGAAGCACGGAGTCTTAACCACTGGACAACCAGGGAAGTCCACTCTAATAGTCTTGTTCTCCACTCTTTGGGGCCTGAAATTGGGCATACTTAATATCTCATGTTGCCTTCCCTCCTAATTAAAAATCTCTTGCTCTTGGGCTTCCCTGGTGGTGCAGTGGTTAAGAATCTGCTTGCCAATGCAGGGCACACGGGTTCGAGCCCTGGTCCCGGAAGATCCCACATGCCGTGGAGCAACTAAGCCTGCGAGCCACAACTACTGAGCCCATGTGCCACAACTAGTGAAGCCCACGCGCTTACAGCCTGTGCTCTGCAATAAGAGAAGCCACTGCAATGAGAAGCCTGTGCACTGCAACGAAGAGTAGCCCCTGCTCACTGCAGCTAGAGAAAGACCACGCCTGGCAACGAAGACCCAATGCAGCCAAAAATAAATGATAATAAATAAAATAAATATTTAAAAATCTTAAAAAAAAATCTCTTGCTCTTATCCTTACTGTCTCTCTTAATTACTCAACCCTTTTATTCCTCAGCCTAATAAAGCAGCGTTTTTGTTTTTCTTTTGTTTTGTTTTGAGGCCCTATATGTAACCCAAGTTTGGGGAGACTCTCTACTCGACTGATAGAAATTTCCAGAACTACTGGAGCACCTTGTTCTCTTTCTCTAAATTGAGGCTAATCTTTTGCTTATAAACTATTTCTAAGGCTTCTTCATACCATACTCAATCACATTATCCTCTAATTTTTGAGGGTTGTAAAAGTCCTGGGTGCTAATCAAATAAAATCACATTCACCAAGGTAATCTAGTAACCCTCAGGTGGACTTATTTGAAAATGCTCTAACATGATATTAAAAGATCATGTAGTCATCTTTTTGCCTTATTTCTAAAATGTACATAATTTTTTCCCAAACATTCCTCCCTGTGACCATAAATAATTTCTAAAGATTATTCTTGATCACACACTAAAAAGTTGATCTCATGTTTTTATGTCAAAATCATTAATTGAACTTCTTGCTTAGTTGGACATTTCTTACACTTCTTACTGAATACCATACTCTTTCATACTGTGCCTTCAGTATCAGTATCTTCCTACCTTGTCATCACAACACTGTAATCTATCATCTTTGCCTATAAGATGATAATTTCGGGCCCTAGTCTCCACAGGTAACACTAGCATAAAACTAGGGTTCAGTAGCCTTTCATAAGGTGTGACAGACATTGCTAGTTGCCTTATCCAATATTCATTCTTATTCCTTTCTGACAAACCCAGAGTTGGCATAGTGGTTCCATAATGATCGGGAACTCATACTTCCTTCTGTTGTGTTGTTCTGCTATCCTCATACATACTGTTCTACCTCATGGTCCAAGACGGCTAGCTTTACGGCTGCATTCCAACCATCAGGAAATACAATAGAAAAGGGAAGGCAAAGGGTATCTAGCTTTCTTTCTTTATTTTTATTTTTTTTGCGGTACGCGGGCCTCTCACTGTTGTGGCCTCTCACGTTGCGGAGCACAGGCTCCAGACGCGCAGGCTCAGCGGCCATGACTCACAGGCCCAGCCCCTCCGCGGCATGTGGGATCTTCCCGAACCGGGAGCACGAACCCGTGTCCCCTGCATCGGCAGGCGGACTCTCAACCACTGCACCACCAGGGAAGCCCTAGCTTTCTTTATTGACACTTCCCTGAAGTTGCATACCTTTTTTTGTTAATATCCTGTGAGCTAGAAATTAGTTACATGGTCTTCTACCTGCAAGGGAGTCTTTATTCTAAGAATACAGTCTTTATTCTGAGTGTCTGTGTGCCCAGCTAAAAACTGAGGATTCTGTTACTATAGAAGAAAGGAAGCATAACCAGCAGTCTCTACCACTATGTGTAAAGATATATGGGGAATGTTATAAAATTCTATTGAAATACATTAAGCAAAACCCAATAGAGACACAAACCATATTCACATATAGGAAGACTCATAATTGTAAAAATGTCAGTTCTCCTTCAAAATGATGTATAGACTAAATGCAGTTCTAGATAAGGAAATTGATAAGTTGATCCTAAAACTTACATGTAAGACCAAAGGGCCAAGACTAGCCAAGAGGCTCTTGAAAGAAAGAAAGAAAAAAAAAAAAAGGAACAACAATGAGGGGACTAGCCATGAAAGGGGTAGTAAACTTGGTTTACTACTCAATTTTAATTTTTCTCCTCTTGGCCTGGGATATGTAACTCAGACTTCTCCTCTGTGAACTCCGACAGTGGAGCCTGCAATTGTTCAATTCAATTTTCTGTGAAACATTGTAATAGCAAAAAACTGGAAACAATCTATATGTCCAACAACAGAATGGTTAGATAAACTGTGATACAGTCATACTATGGGATCCTTACTATAGCAGCTACAAAGAGTGAGATAGCTTTATATGTGCAGATATGAAAAGGTCTCTGAATCATGTTAAGTGAAAAAAGAAGACGTAGAATAACACAAACCATCTGATACCATTTATGTTTTTAAAATCCTGTACAACTACGTATTTCTACATGTAACTGTATATCCATGTAAATACATAGAAAAAAGTCTGGAAGGATACATAACTAGAGGACCAGGATTTGGGGTAATGATCAAGGAAGACTTTGCCTTTGTCTGTAGTTTTTTTGAATGAAGATTTTAATCTCTATTATTTACAAGTTTTATAAAGGAATTATATTCATATATTATTTATAAAATCAAAATAAATCAAAACAATCTTATCTCATCCCCAAAATTACGTCTCTAGGTTTTAGTTAGTTTTAATGAGTCAATAGTGTGATAGGGTTAGTACTGAAGAAAATCTAAGGGGACCTGAGGCTCTCTCACAGTCCAAGTCTACAACCAGGAGGTGATGATTTATTTCTACTTGATTCAGGTCACATCTGGACCAGACTTAGAGAGGTACATTGACACAATTTGAGCTCATCTAGAAAATAGTCAGGGAGATGCCAGGAGTCCATACCATGTCGAGGAGCAATAACTGAAGGAAGGGAGAATGTTTAGACTAGTGAAATGAGATGTAGAGAGAAGTGGTCCTCAAATGAAGAGTGTTTTTTTTTTTTTGCCAGGGTGGGGCTTTCTCTAGTTGCTGCTGCTTTCTAGTGGGGGCTACTCTTCGTTGCAGTGCATGGGCGTCTCATTGCGATGACTTCTCTTGTTGCAGAGCATGGACTCTAGGCGCACGGGCCTCAGTAGTTGCAGCACACGGGCCCTAGAGCGTGCGGGCTTCAGTAGTTGTGGAGCGCAGGCTCAGTAGTTGTGGCGCACGGGCTTAGATGCTCCACAGCATGTGGGATCTTCCCGGACCGGGGCTCGAACTCGTGTCCCCTGCATTGGCAGGCAGATTCTTAACCACTGCGCCACCAGGGAAGTCCCTGTTTTGTTTTTTATAATGAGGGTTGATTGATGTTTTCTTTTATTTTTTTAAATTATTTGCCTGTGCTGGGTCTTAGTTGCGGCATGTGGGATCTTTGTTGTGGCATGTGGGATCTAGTTCCCTGACCAAGGATGGAACCTCGGGCCCCTGCATTGGAAGCGCGGAGCCTTAGCCACTGGACCACCAGGGAAGTCCCTCGAAGAGTTTTAATGAGGGTGAAGATAGTAGTAAATTCTAAGACACTGGAGTTATTCAAGAAAAAACTAAATGATCACTTGTCAGGGATGCTCTGGAAAAGATTAATTCAGGAGGAATTAGAACTAGATGATCTTCAAGGTTCCAACTAACTCTAAGAGTCTACTTTAAATTCTCTTGGTCTCAGCCAGATTTACCAAACCCCAAATCCCTAAAACTCCCTTGTTTTGAGTTGTTTTATGGTGGAGAGCATCTTAGCCTTTCAAAGGCTCTTTGGACTACAAACTGGAAATCTCATTCCATGAGTGCCAATTAAATGCCTCAGAGAATATAAAGATGATAGTTGGAATGTTTAACAAGTACCAATTGAAGGGATGTAGTAAAAATTAAAGTTTAATTTTGTCTCCTGCCACTGAAAAATTTATTTCAGTAGGAGATGTTTCCCTCTGATCTGGACGAAAATTCCAAATTCCCCCCCTAACATTTCTTCACCTTTGGGTAACAGTCTTGCGATCACTTTAAGTAGCAGAACAGACTCTTCACCCCACAGCTAGGATCGGTATAGCCTGCAAGCTTGCCTTTGTGGAATAGTGGTAGTTGGCTTCTCCTCTACTTCCTAGATGCTGACACTGACACCTAGAATGGGGCAGAAGGAAGAGGGAGAAATATTCTTGGTGGCTTCATGCTCTCCTCATGCTGATGTTGAAAGCTGACTGTCTCATGGGCATTTGTGTGGATCCATCAGAGGCTTCCCTGCTGGGTCTTTCAATGGCAATATCAGCTTCCCTTAAGTGACATGATGCATTGTATTTCTATGGCCACCACTACCCCCTCATCTTTCTGTTTTCCAGATTCCATTCTACATGGAATCTTTTGTAAAGAGTCCCACTATGTGTCCAGGAAGTTCTCTTGAGCAGGATTTACCCTGGCTTCATACTTGGTTCCCAGGATTCATGTATATTTGACCCTTTGTCAGAAGGAAGTGCAGTTGATTCCAAGATGTAGCTGTCCCATAAGGCCCCTCCTTCTAGGCTTGAGAAGAGGGAAGTACTCCCCGCACCCTCTCCTCCAGATTAGATGTGGATCACAACACAGTAGTAGCTCTCTCCAAAGAAATCTCATTTGTAAACCCTATCCCCACTTTTTGTACTCTTGAAATGAGGATTCAAGACTTGTGGAACTGGTCCTTGTTAATTTCCTTTAAACCTTTGCATTTCTGTCTGGTATCTCCCTTTGGAATTTCATATCTATTATATCTTGGTACCCCAGCTGAAACATCCAGTTAAAATCTTAAGTGTAAAACATAATCTCCTTTATCAACCTGCTTTACATCCTTCCCCATTCCCTACCTTCGAGTCTATGTGATTTAGTCACACTTCACAGGCCAAGTCACAGGGTTGTCATCAAGTTGGTCAGACATGGTTTGGTTACGCCTCCCTTTAGTGATAAAGCTAATGTCTAGGGCCCACTACAATGATCCCACTGCCCATGAGAGGGAAAGCTCAGGACTCCCTCTTGGCTCCAAACCTGGTTCTCCATGAGGGTGTACCTAGGACATTGTTGTTTGGGGGGGGCAGCCATGGACCCTGGAGTCTGTCAATTACCAAATGACCTTAGATAAATTACCTTTTCTGAGCTTCATTAAACGTCTGTAAAATAGTCTTACCTTCTAATTCAAAATTTAATTTTAATCACATAATTAATGCATAAATACTCTCCTTATAAAAAAAGCAAACCATTAAGATGAGACTAACTTTCCTTTGGTTATCACCTTCAATCCCATTCCCCTAACTCCCTTCCAGATGTAACCACAATCCTTAGTTTAGAAATTATCTTTCCTTTTTCAATCAAATCTGTTTTAACCTGTAAAAATAGGATAGTGATATCTATTCTGTGAAATAGGACAGAGGTGAAAATGCAAGGCGCATAATGTTTTTTCCTATTTTCTCAGTGTGTTGGGAGGAACTGAGACCTCCTGCAGGAACATAGCTGTACACTAAATTCAAGCTGAAGAAGAGAAATCTTACCTATTTTCAGGGTTGGAAATACCTGCCCTTTATCTGATATTAGAAAGTTCCAGGTTTTTTTTTTTTTTTTTTTTTTCGAAAAAAATTCAATAGACGTCATGCACAGAATCTACAGTAGGAATAAGCCCCAGCCTGTTACACCAACACAGGCAGCCTGCTCTTGGATAGGGGTCTGCTGGAGAAGGGTAGCCAGGGCCAAAGGCCCAGAGAGCACTCTGCCTCCATTATACTCTTCCATTTCAGCCAGGCAATGATTTTGTGTATTGTGTCTTTTCTTTCATTTCAAACTACAGAAAGGAAGAGATCATATACCCAGGTTTTCCTTCCCAAAACAGCTTTCCATCTGAGTACAACAAAGGCAAAACACAAAGCAATCTTCCCACACAATTCTGCTCTTCCATCATTCTACAGGACAAGGGACACTCCCGCAATAGCTTTTTTCTACTATCAGAGAGGACACACAAGCCAAGATTTCCAAAGGCACCTGTGGTTGGTTCCCAGGTGCCCCCGAGCAGGCTTTTATTTTAGCATAAGAACAAATTCCATTTATTGAGCACGTACTTTGCCAGCCATGATACAAGTTTCTTTACACATATCCAATTTAATTCTTACAAAATCCATATAAGGTTTGTATTATAATTATCCTCATATTACAGATTAAGGGACTGAAGTTCAAAAAGGTTAAGTAATTCTGTTTTTAAACTGTGACTTCCTGAGGCAAGGGAGATGTTTAAGAACAGTACTCGTCCGTGGGAAGTGTCATCTGGGAGCAGGAATGAGAAGCATGAAAATGTGGGGAGAAAAGAAGAGGTAGGACAATAGCAAATTAAGAGAAAGAAAAAATGCATGTCCCAGTAAGAAGTGCCATTCATCTCCACTGCTCAGCCTGGGCCGTACCCTAGGGTGTGTGTTTGTGTGTAAACCTTCATAGCAACCAGCTGGTTTATGTCTCTCTATGACAACATAGGTTTGCAGTGTGTAAATATGGGCACTGGTGAGGACGAGTGTGGGCTGGGGAGGGGAAGTAGGACCGCTGAGTCAAGGGGAAATAGTGCAGAAAGGGGCAGATTCCTTTATGCCCTCATCTCTCCCTCCCAGCCCACCCTCAAGATAGGAAAGGGGCTTAAAGCCCTGCTCTCTCCTTGATTCACAGCAGTTACAGGTAAGAGCTAAGCCTTGCATACATGTTGTCTTATTTTAACCAATTATGTAAATTCCTATCAGCGAGGGGGATCCCCTTGGTGCAAGAGGGGAAGGGTAGAAACTTTTGTTTCCCATTTTCACCCCAGGTGCCACTTTCAGGGCCACTGAGGGTAGAGAGAGGTCAGAGGATCCCATCTGATGAAGGCATGGTGGCCCCAGAGGGAAAGGTGAGGGAGAGAAACCAGGCAAAAGGGTGTAGGAATAAGAATAGGCACTGCTGAGAGGATTACATAGCTCCAGGCTTGAGTTACAAGAAACTCTTCCTTTAGTCAGAATAGTGGTTCCCAACCACGGGATCCCAGGGAACATGTGGCAATGTCTGGGGACTTTTTTGATTGTCCTGACTGAGCATCTAGTGGGTAGAGCACAGAGATGCTGTTAACATCCTAAAATACACAGGACAGCTCCCATAACAAAATATCTAGTTCAAAATGTCAATAGTCCCAAGGTTGAAAGTTAGAATATTCTGGTCCTACATGAGTCCTCTCCTCGGTCCATGGCAGGAGCACCAGTGATAGGTCAAATTACTTGAAGGGAATACCATGGGATGCCAGCTTGTTACCCTGGGCCCTGAGTTCCTCTCAAACTTCCAACTCAAGTATTTTGTTTGTTTACTCCTAACAAAAACAAATTTAAGCTGGAGTCCCAAATTTGCTGTAAAGTCAGCTTCTAGAGAAGAGGGCCTTGGGTATCGGAAAAGCTGCCTGACAGAGGCTGTGCAACTGGACAAAAGGCATGATCTCTTGGCGAGTGTTTCACTGAACTCAATGATCTCAAATGTTTCTTTAGTTCTAAACTCTGTACTTTTGGATAATTCTTGCATGTAGCTGTACACAATTTGGGTCAATGGACAAGGAAATGACTCAGAAATGCAATGGACGGAAGTCTGAGGGTGTTCTCAGACTTTCCTAATCATAAAAGTTGCTTCAGACATGGACTTTACCAGTTTTTTTTTTTTAATCTATTTTTGGCTGCGTTGGGTCTTCGTTGCTGCACACGGGCTTTCTCTAGTTGCTGGGAGCGGGGGCTACTCTTCGTTGCAGTGCGCGGGCCTCTTATTGCAGTGGCTTCTCTTGTTGCAGAGCAGGGGCTCTAGGCACACAGGCTTCAGTAGTTGCAGCATGCGGGCTCAGTAGTTGTGGCTTGCGGGCTCTAGAGCGCATGCTTAGTAGTTGTGGTGCATGGGCTTAGTTGCTCTGTGGCATGTGGGATCTTCCCGGACCAGGGCTCGAACCCATGTCCCCTGCATTGGCAGGCGGATTCTTAACCACTGCACCACTGGGGAAGTCCCAGACCTGGACTTTAGTGTCAAACCAGGACTCATGATCGCTGAATGATTCCAGGTCTTTCCTTTGCATATTTCAGTAGGTGGTATCTACGTGGGGTGATTAATGGTGCTGGTGAAAGACAGTTCAAGGAATCCACCTGATTCAGACTGGGTAAGAAGATAGATTAAGTTGTCTCTACCCGCCCCCCCACCTCCCCCCCCCCAAATTTCCCCCATAGGTCTGCTTATGTTCAAATTTCTACCATGAGAGTTTTATATGCAGTTAAAAATGTAAATATTTTAGCGTAAGTATCAGTTTGACGTTACTAATTGGGTTTGGGACTGTAAGGTAGGTAGGTGGCTGGCACTTGATCAAGAATGATGCTTCTTGATGGGTATGTAGCTCTAGCAGTTAATATGAATAACTTGAGAAAAGTTCTTGTACTGTGTAAATTCTATTCAGTTCAATCTTTTCAATCTAATAATAAAGATTTAATAACTAAGAGTTCATATTTTGCATTAATCTCTAATATCCACCCATGATAAATATATGTCAAAAGAAGGTTCAAAAAAAGTCCATCTAAAAACACTAAGTGCCTCTGTCACTAAACTTCCGTTTATACCAGAACTTTTCTTTTACCTGAAGAGGCCACTTTACCACAATGTGGTTATCAGTATTTAGTGCTCTCTTCCTGTCATAAGTTAGTGTTTTACAGAAAAGCTATCCTTGGTTGACCTTCTGAGCACTCGGCCTTTACCTGTTCTTTCTTAGTCATGTGGCTCATCTAGAAGTTTTCCAAAAGAGAGACCCAGCTTTGTGTGGGGATGTGGGGAGTACCCTTCCAACATTGTTCTCTCAGTTACAAGTCTCATTTCCCTGCTTATCCACTACTGCTGCCATTCAGAGACTGTTGAAAGAGGTCAAACTCTTTTTATTGTTTTCTGAATACTTATAGATTACTCTGAACATGTTAGTGAACAATTTATTCCTTCAACAAATACTTATTGAACACATATGTGCCAAACACTTGATGCTGGGGATATAGCAATGAACAAGACAAAGCCCTGGTAGGAGTTCAATAAATACTTGATAAAGGTGTAAATGAAGGACCCTCCTCCAGTTGTTCGCTTTAGTCTAGCTTACTTGTTCCTCTTTGTAATCATTGTTCAAGCTACTGTTCCATTCTCTTTCTCCTAGAATGTCTTCTCAGAGGTGGAATGCTTAATCTTCCCCTCAGAACCCTGAGAGGGAGGCCTGAGGAGACTGGATTCCATAGCCCTGTGGGGCCTTCAGTCAAGACTGGTACCAAACAACTTTTGAACCAAAGTTGGGAACCTTAGGCTAATTCACTGCACAAGTGGTTCCCATCTCTATAATCTTTGGACCCTGCCCCAAATACAGATCTCTCCTACTTATACTTTCATCCCTGGTCCCCTCATTTCTCTGATGCCTCACACAGAAACTCCTCTTTAGAGAATTTCCCTCAACCCACTCATTCAAATTACACTGAGGTTATCCCCAAACACAGCTTTATTTGCAGACCTAGAGGGTTTTTCCCTCCTATATCAGAAAGTGGGGGAACAGAGATACTCCTGGTTCCCTAATGTCATTTTCAGGCCCTTATTTTTCCAAGCTTATTTGCATGCTACCCCTCCTGCTTTGGAGTTCATCCCATCAAGCTAAACTCTCCTTCATATTCTCTGCTATTCCTGGTCACTCCTACACCAGGACTGGCAGCTAGCTTCATCTTCTCCTCCCCAGGCTTGCATAATTCTGGATTCATTTAAACACCTTGATTTACTGACCCAACACTCTAAGCCCATAATTCTTTTATTGTTGCTGTTGTCATTTACTAAACTAGACACTTCCATTTTCCTTTTATTAAAAAAAAATACAGTTGGGTCTAATAAGAGATAACAGTACAAAATCTGAAACACATGAGCCACCTACCCTGGCAGTTGGATATGGAAACTCCCTTAGTTCTTTAACTCTCCAATGATCTTTATCTTTACTCCACTTAAAACACCCATTCCTATTGCCCTTGCATTATATGGAAGAGTTCCAACTCTGAAATCTTAAACTCCAACATCATTCTGACACCATGTCCTGCCTGAGCTTCCAGTTTTACCACTTTCACTTCTAAATCGTCTGCTCTTTGACCTTATCAAGACTTCTCTTGACCAGAGTTTAACGTACCTCGCCAGTCTGAATTGGGTGGCTTCCATCTTTCACCAGCACCTTCAATCCCCTTGTTCCTTTGTCAATCCTCTTCACCTGTCTACAAATCATGATCCAGGATCTATACAATAATATGTCTTCTCTGCTCTTGTACCCAGGCAGCTGGGTGTTGCTAGAGAAGACAGCAGAAATATATGGATTGATACCATTCCAATGGATGATGCATTCCAAGGATGACACATTCATGGTTTCTGTTATACCCTCAACATTGTTTCCTAACTCTTATAGTTTTTTCTTTTTTTAATTATTTTATTTTTGGCTGTGTTGTATCTTCGTTACTGCATGCAGGCTTTTCTCTGGATGCGGCGAGCGGGGTCTACTGTTCGTTGTGGTGTGCGGGCTTCTCATAATACTAAATACTTAGTATTTTTTATCATCGCTCTTTCATCCTCCTCCCTTTCATCCTCTCTCCAACACTATGGCCACTCTTCTTAAGCCCCCTAACTCCCACTTCCCTCTCAAGTATCAACCTCACATCCTATTCCACAAAGAACAAGGAAGCTGTCAGACGAGGACTCCCATCAATTACCTACCCCTATTCACAAACAGCTGTGAGTTTACCCTTTGTTACATCTTCACCTTGAGTCTCATGCAGGATGAGGTATATATCCTCCTGCTTTAGATCAGTTCCTAACTCAGCTGACTTGCTAACTCAGCACCTCACCTTGTACAGTGGCTGGCACATAGTAAGTGCTCAATAAATGTTTGCTGAACTATTGTTTAATTAACCACATCCACCTGAGCTCCTTCTTGCCCCCCAACTCCCCGTTTCTTTTTGGAACCCTGCTTTTTGGTTATCATCATCCTCTATTGAGCTTCTACTTTTACTTGTTCCTTTCACTTGGTAAATATACATGCCTATCATTACCATCCTAAAACAACAACAGCAAGCAACAAAACCTTCGCACACCACTCAGTTTTACAAGCAAGATTCTACCTCTACCAATGCATGGAAACTGGTTTCAAAAAGGTTACTAACTGGCAAATCAAATGGACACCCTTTAGTTGATTTTTTTGGCTGTGTTGGGTCTTCGTTGCTGCGCGCAGGCTTCTCATTGCGGTGGATTCTCTTGTTGCAGAGCATGGGCTCTAGGCGTGCGGGCTTCAGTAGTTGTGGCACACGGGCTCAGTAGTTGTGGCGTACGGGCTTAGTTGCTCCGTGGCATGTGGGATCCTGCCGGACCAGGGCTCGAACCCGTGTCCCCTGCATTGGCAGGCGGATTCTTAACCACGGCACCACCAGGGAAGCCCCTTTTAGTCCATTTAAAAGAAACATTTTGTGATTTTATTCTTGTGATTTTATTTTTATTCTAGAATTAAATTAGAATTAAAATTACCTCTAGTGATCAACTACATGCTCACTGCCAAAACCCTGAAAAGTACAGATAGTGGACACGCACACATACACACCTTAGACCATAATCCTGGCAAACAGTTATTCACGATTTTGGCACACTGCTTTCCTGAAATTTGGGGGCACTTTTTATTACATAGGTGAGATAGTCTCGTTTTTAAACTTAACTTCTAATAGCATTTTACACTATTGACTGATTGAGTTTCTCCATTAAACTCTGTCCTTGGGCACGACATCTTCCTGATTCTCCTATTTTGCTGGGCCCTTTTCTCTATTCCTTTCAGATGTCAGCCTTCATCAGGATCAGTTCTTCAGTCTTTCTGCTCTCTGTATTTTCACGGCCATGGCTTTACTAGTACATCTTAAAGTCTACAGAATCTGTATCTCCTATTCTGACTTTTTATCCAACCTCTAGACTCATAAATCCAGTAACTTTCTAGTCATCTACTCTCGGATGTTCTATAGGCACCTCATATCAACTCTTCGGCAAAACTGATCTCATTGTCTTCCTTGCTAAACTTGCTCTTCCAGCTGTATTCTCATTTACCCAGCAACTCAGGCCAGAAAACTTGGAATTTTTTATTGGAGTCCTGTCTCTTCCCGAGTCCCACCCCCATGAAGTTCTGTTGATTGTACTTCTCATATATCTCTTGAATCTGTTCACTCTTCTTCATCCTCACTATCATTACCTTCTTTATTTCCCAGTCATATCTAACCTACAGTACTGTAGCAACATACAGTCTGTCTCACTCATAACTCAACTAACCCATGGTAACAGTTTACTAAGTATAGTACAGAATTCTCCACTTAGATGTTTCATTGTTACTTTAAACTTATTATGTCTCAAATTGAATTCATCATCTTCCTCTTCACAATAGCCTTAACCCTTCCCAACTTTTCCATCCCATTAATAGCGTCTCTAATACATCCATTATACCCTCTCCGATCTCTTCCTGACACTGCAATCAGAAAGATTATTCTAAGGAGCCAATCTGATCATGTCATTTCCTTGCTCAAAACCTTTATTCAGCAGCTTCACATTGCCTCCAGAATAAAGCCTAAAGGGCCCTTTGTGATCTAACCCTTGCTTCCCTCCACCGACATCTGGCCTCATTCCTTGCATGCTATGCTACAGCTACTCTCAATTATTTTAAGTTTCCAGAATGTAATACCTCTACATCTTTTCACATACTGTTTCTTCCACCTGGAAGACCTTTCCCAATCTAATCCCTTTACCTAAGTCCTACTACTCCCTCATATTTCAGCTTAGAAGCTACCTTGTGTGAAGGGATTTTTCCTGACTGTTCTTCTCCCACCTGCCCAAATTAGGTGTGTATTCTGTGCTTCCAGAGCATTTTGTGCTTATCCCTATCTTAGCACCGAATCCTTGTATTCTAATAATTGTCAGTCTACCTGTCTTTATTATATCCCCCAGTAGTCTTTAAGCTCCCTGGGGGCAGGAACCATATTTTAGGCACTGTTGTAGTCCCTGAAGTAAGGGCTTTTCGTGCTTTATCTTGTTTAATCATCACAACAGTCATTTGTGGTGGGTACTACATCATTCCTATTTTACAAAACAAGTAAACTGAAGCAAAGAGAGTTTAAGAAACTTGTCCCAAATTATCAAAACCAGGAAACCTGACACTAGAACCAGTCCATCACTAAATCTATTACCTTTAAATCCCTTCTCCACACAATTTTGCAGTGACCTGTCTAAAACATAGAACTGACAAGATTTCTTCTTTGTAATCCCCTCAGTGGTTCCTATAGCTGCCTGCAAGCCATATCCTTGTCTACCTTCCTGGCCTGGTCTCCAGTGACTCCCCAGGACTCACTTGATACTGTTACTGCAGAATCACCACAGATTCCACAGTTTCATCCTTCTCTAAGTGTTGGTCCCTGTACAAAAATGCGCTTTCTCACCTTACCTTTCTGGAGAAATCCTGTTCCTCCTTCAGAATTTGCCCCATGAAATCTTTCCTGATCACTTTTTCTTTAAAAAGATTTATTAATTCATTTATTTATTTTTGGCTGCATCGGGTCTTCGTTGTGGTGTGCGGGCTCTTCGTTGTGGTGCGACGGCTTCTCTCTAGTTGTGGCATGCGAGCTCAGTGGTTGTGGCACACAGGCTTAGTTGCTCCGCAGCATATGGGATCTTAGTTCCCTGACCAGGGATCGAACCCATGTCCCCTGCATCCACTGGACTACCAGGGAAGTCCCCAGATCACTCTTTTTTTGTTTGTTTTTATGGCTGCACTATGCAGCTTGTGAGATCTTAGTTCCCCGACCAGGGATTGAACCGGCCCGGCAGTGGAAGTGCTTCCTGATCACTCTTTTCCCCATCCCACTGCAGGCAGTGGAATCCTGCCTCCACTCTCGGAAGCTATGTGACTTGGCCAAGTTACTGATTTAGTTTTCTCATTTGTATAATGGCAAGACTAAGACTACCTACTTTGTAGAATTGTTGTGAGGACTAAATGAGATGATGTCAATTGAGTACTTAGCAATGGGCTAGGTGCAATTACTATTAAATACTTGTTCCTATTCCTCCATGTAGCTGGGCTTCTACTGCTGCAAGTTTAACACTGCATATGATTTCCTCAGGTGTAGTTCCCCCACCAGAGTGGAATCGCCTTGAAAGAAGCACCCACATATCATTTATATTTTAGCACGATGCCTGGCATATTACAGGCACTTATTAACTGATAATTGAACTAGACAATTTAATACTACCCATCTTTCAAGGCCCAGTTCAATCTCCATTTCTTCCACTAATATTTACCTAATGATTCCAGCCCTCTGAATTTCCTCTTCTCAGAATTCTTTTACCACTGACATGTATTATATGTAGAAGTGTTGTCTCAATGAGGCTTCAAGTTCTTTCAGGGCAGACACCATTTCTTATACTGTTTATCTGCCCAACAACTGCTAATATTTCCAATCGCAAAGTTAGAGTTCAACAATTATTGGGGTTGGCCAAAAAGTTCGTTTGGGTTTTTCCAAAAGAGCTTATGGGAAAACCCGAACGAACTTTTTGGCCAATCCAATACCTGTGAATTAAAATATTGCTGCCCAAGCATGAGCAGCCTCATCTTATCTTTATTAGTAAGTCACCCATCTCTAAGAAAATTCAGCTAACAACTCATCTCCTGACCCTCCTTCTCTTAGCTTGTGGGAATTCTGCTTAGAACTGCATTAATTTGGAGACTTCCCTGGAGGTCCAGTGGTTAAGACTCTGCTTCCGCTGCAGGGGACATGGGTTCAACCCTTGGTCAGGGAACTAAGATGCCGCATGCCACGCGGGATCTTATTTATTTAGTTGCACCGGGTCTTAGTTGCCAGAGGCAGGCTCCTTAGTGTGGCTCGCCGGCTCCTTAGTTGCGGCAATGCAAACTCTTATTGTGGGCATGTAAGTTGCGGCATGCAATGTGGGATCTAGTTTCCTGACCAGGGATCGAACCCGGGCCCCCTGCCTTGGGAGCACGGAGTCTCATCCACTGCGCCACCAGGGAAACTCCCGCCACTCGGGATCTTACATTAATTTGCTTTTATTTGTATGCCACTGTCAGGTCTTAGCTTCCAAGGGAAGAGATCTTCCCTTTCCTTGTTAACCTCCCTCAAGGCCCAGTAGAGGGCACTATACACACAAGGGCTGCTAGTGTGGGTGCCACTGGCTGACTGTAGATATCGTCAATGGCAATTCTCCGGGCTATTTTTCTTTTGCCTGTGTTTTCCATGCTAGGGCCACAACAGCTTAAAATAAATGCTGCTGGACAATAAAAATGGTGACTTCATCCCTGCCACCCTGCATATCAGATGGCTCAACTGAGAGGCTTGTCAGCACAATTATCACTCAACCATGTTGGATGAGTAGAAGAACCCTTGAATCCACTCTCTGGAATAAAGATTTTAGAAAAGCTAAAATAATGGGCAGGAACAGCTATTTGAAGCACTGCAGAATCAGTCTTCCCTGACCGCCTAGCCCTATAGTATGGGAGTGAAGGAAAAAAAATGGCACGTTTTAAACTGAAACAGAAATAGGAACAAACATTTCTTGGCACCCCAGGATCCCTAATGCTATGCTTAAACCTAAGGGCCAGGGAAGCCAAGAATAATGGAAAAATCATATAAAAGCCTAGATATTAACTCAAGCTCTTCAGTAAACTAGCACTGCCACCTTGTAAGTAACTTATTTCTGTATGTCAACTTCCGTTACCTGTATATTAACTTCCGTTACCGGTATATTAACTTCCGTTACCTATATATTAAATGAAACTGCACTAACTAGATGATTCCACATCTTGAGACTTGCTGGCCTCATTCCCCAGCTGTAGCCACCTGGCAAACATAAAACTAGGGACAACATGCTCAAAAAGAAGTCATGGGACTGGTTTAAGGGGAATAAGGATGAGAAGGCTCAGAAACCCCACCACAATAAACATTCATATATCTCCTAGCTTTAAGATATAAAGTTTAGGGAAGTCCCTGGCAGTCCAGTGGTTAAGACTCCGTGTTTCCAATGCAGGGGGCGTGGGTTTGATCCCTGGTCGGGGAACTAAGATCCCATGTGCCGCGTGACCAAAAAAAATAAAAAAGAAAGAAATGAAGAAGTATCTAAAAACAACCCCAAAACGTGGAGACCAGAGAAAAATGGCTCTAATCGCTAAGTAAAAATTTTAAATGTTCTCTGTATAAAAAAAAAGATATAAAGTTTATACCTTTTGAAGTATATGAACTTTTTCATATATTTTCTTCCAGTTAGACAATAAACCCCACAAAGGTAGGGAATGCCTTTAATATATTTCTCCAAACCACCTGGTTCACTTAGTGTCTAGCATGCTGTTCAGAAAGGCTGATGGTTAGGAGGCATCACAATCCGCTGGCTAAATCACGAGAGAGCAAGTCAGTATAACATCCCGAGTAGCTGAAAACTTATTTGGAAAGTTTCTGATTAAGAAGAATGGGTTAGATACTGAGAACAACATTCCTTCTCTAGTTTAGAAGTACTCCTCCCCCTCAATATGATAGAGATTTCTCTGGAATATCTATGTCTCCTGGACCCTGTTTATCTTCCTTGATGCACACTCATTTGAGAAGCCAATCACATTTGGGAAAATACCATGATAAATTCTCTTAATCAAACTTGGGCAAATGGGCAAGTTTCAATCTTCACACATGGTAGATTGGTGTGAGAGGAGACAAGTGAGTTTGTTTCTCCTTGGGTAACATTTCTTTTGTATATTACACTCACAAGTAGTTTTAAACTTTTTTCAGTGGCAGGATTCCAGCGGTTAGGACATCATGAGGAAAGAAGTGACTCTGCCCCCTACTGGCCACTAGCAGAAAGGCTTGCGTTCCTTTTGGCTTATTACTAGAGGTCACATTTCTCCTTCACAGACATGAGAGCTTGTGAAGGAATGGAAGACTGAAAGGGAAAAGGAAAAGCAGGCTTCCTTTTTTGCTTAGCCTGTACTGAGCTTTAGGTGTCAATAAACCATTTAGATCAAATACCGCAAACCCCTTATTTTGTGAGTCAAAACCTGAGGTGGCTGCATCTTCTGCATTAGCTACGGAAACAGTAGCTTGGACAGGAGTCAGGAAAAGTCCTGGTCTAATGCCAACGTCCCTGCTCCCTCTCCGTAAATTAGGGAAACGGGGAACCCAGACACATCCCACATGAAGGGCCCCTGTTCCTTAGAAACTTAGGCCCCACACTGGCTTCTCTCCTTGAATGGTGTCTTCAGTATTGTTTTCTTCCCTTTCCCCAAACCCCAATAAAACACACCAACTGCTTCAGAGTATTTCTGGGTTGGGTTTTTTTGGTGGGTCTTCTTTTGTTTTTTATTTCAAACTGAAAAAGTTCCCTGGGCTCTGTGGGGCTCCCCACGCTCATGGCCCCCTTCTCCCACGCTCACTGCCCTTCTTCCCGCAGCAAATCTATTTCAAGGACAGCACTTTTTTTTTTTTTAATGCATAATTGAGTTCTCAGCTTGTTCTGCAGAACCAGAGGAGCTGTCTGCATCTTTCATATTTAGACGGTCAGTTTCTTTTATCTGACACCAGGTCCCCAGCCACATCCAAGCAAGCAAGGCATTCTTCTACAGAGCTGAATTAGAGCCTCTCATCTTTTGTCCATTTTACTTCCTCCTCCTCACACCCACCCACCAGCCACATGGTTAAGGAGGATAGCCAAGAATGTTTTTATCAACTCCAAGCCCTAATTCATATTCCCCCAAATCTCCCACTCCACCCTCCCAACCCCCCACCCCACCCCCAGGATTTCACTGAGATGTCTCCCAACAATTATTTGGAGAAAAAGGAAAAACAAAAAAGGTTCAAGGTCTTGGTGCTCAGCCCAAGGGGCTCCATGCGCTGGGACACCGACGGGCAGGGGCTTCTGCCTCTCCAGCCCGCGCCCGAGCCACCTCCTGACCCCTGGCTGCAAAAGCAGGGAGGGGCAGGAGCCAGCACAGGACCCAGGGGGGCAGCGTCTCAGGATCTGGCGGAGCCCCGGGCAGCATCATTCAACTTGGCCACTGCGGACGAACACAGAAGAAAAAGAAAACACTGTCAAGCAGTAAGGGAAAGAACCCTAAGTCCCACCCCAGTCTCTACCCCATCACTCTTCCACACTTAACAATCATTAGGGCTACCTGGCACATGTCTCAGCGAGTTGTTTAAAAAAAAAAAAAAAGAATTTCAGTCTTTTCCTGTCTTCAAAACAAAATGTTCTCTGTCTTTTTGGAGATACCCATGAAAACAAAAACAAAAACAAATTCTTTAGACAAGATCAAAACAACTGGAGGTTTTCAGGGGTGTAAGCTGCCTGGCTCAGAGCAGGCTTGGTTTCAGAGGCATGGCCAGAGCCACTTGCAGCAGCGGAGACGGACTGGGGGCACACAGTGATCAGGTGGTAACTGCACGGAGGTCAGGGCCAGACAGCACACATGTTGTTCTGAGTGGACTTAATAATCTAGGTTTAATCAAAGCAATTTGGATTTGGATTTTGAAATGACCCTTCTTTGCCATGGAAGCTATGTACTTCACGCTGTGGAAACAGGTGGCATATACAGAACGTAGCTTGCTTCTTTGTTTTCTTAGCCTTGAAGATGACCAGGTGGAGAGCGAGACCAACAGTTTTTCTGATTTCCCTATTTCTTCTATTCCTTCCTAAAAACCAGACTCACTGTGGCCTCAGTCTTGAGGAGTCATACTGACCGACAGAGAAAGCAGCTCAGACAGAAAATACAAAATTTGAGAAGATCGGAGGTGAAGAAAACGTACAAAATTATATATATATTTATATATATAATAACATGACATATCTATGTACAACATGTCTGGGACAGTTGAGGAAACTATACAAGGATGTTCAGCATTTTCCCCTTCCCACATGGACTTTAGACTAAGGAAGACAGCATGAGGAAATGGAGCAAGAAACACAAAAATTATATACAATTACAAGTGACAGCCAAGGAGTTTGGGGGCCAGGGAATCACAGGATCCTGCTCTCTCCATTCCCTCCTCACCAACTTTTTCCTATCCAATCTGAATGATGGCCTGAAAAGTGAATGGCTGGTCAGGAAAGAAGTAGAGACACACCCTAACCGCCCCCCCACGTGCATTAGCAAGTTCATCAGTCGTCCTCATCAGGCCAGATGTGTGGTACATCAGAACTGGTGAGCTGAGAGGGCAAGAGAGGATTATAGAATCTTCCCCTCCTGAACGGCTAGTTCGCACCCTGCTCTCTCTGTGATAACTAGCAGGCTGCATTCAGTAACATTCAGGCCAAGCCAGTGATAACTAGACTGATGATGCTGGCCACCTGCAGCCCCTTTCCCCCACCTGGTTCACGATCAGCATTGCTACTTCTCAGAGCACGGGAGCTGGGTTACTGGGCTCTAGGAAGGCAGAGATTTCTCAGTGCTCCTTCTCCCTAACCACCTTCCCCAGCTTCCTCCAAGGTGATTCATCTCCTGAGAACCTGCTGCTCCAGCCCTGCAGTAGCACTAAGCCCTGGAGGCTCGCTCAGTTCATCCCTTTTCTTCTTGTCTCCCTAACAATACACCGGGCAGCTGATAACATCTGAAATATGGGACTCCAAATGTGCATGACTGAGCATGTTTCTTCAGGCCCACAGCTTGGCTGCCAGAGCAGCTTTTTAGCAGCAAGGGCCCAGATTGTAGGAAAGCAGGTGAGGGCAGAGGCAAGAGCTTTCATGGCTAGCTTCTTAGAATTTTTTTTCTTGACCCTCAAGACCATGATACTTATGAGGCCCTCTTGCCTGAATTTATAACCCCCAAACCTCAACTTCTCTCCCTGTGTAGTCTTCAAATAGTTCCCCTCTGTAGGCTCACCTATGGGCCTTCCTCACTTTTGGCTTTACAATGAACAGCAGTTTTTTTCAGGATTTTAGAATCAGAATCAATCTTATCTATATTCAACTGTTTTACAGAGGCGGAAATAGAAATCCAGAGAGGTTAAATGCCTTGACCAAGGTTACATGTCAATTCTGCCTAGACTGAGTGGGACTAGAACCCAGATACCTTGACTCTTAACCCAGTGTTCTTTCCACTATCCCACGATACTTTCAAAAAGCAACATGCTGGAAGAGAGAGAGAAGGTGCCCATTTTATGTGAATTATATCCTCCAATCTTTACATTATTTAAGAACCAGGGCAAACTGTAAAAGACACTGACTGAGTAAAGGAGGTTAAGTGGGCATTATAGTTTTAGGCAAGCAAATCAGTTTTTCCTTTTGAGGCTTCTCTACACCTGCCATAATGGAAACATGAAGCAGTAGCAGCCCAAGGGACAAAACATTTAAAGCACAGAAAACAGATCCCATTCAATCTATCTTTCCCAGCCATGTCAGGTTAGCCTTGGGATGTTAAACCTGTCATATTATTCCCAAGGCCTAGCCTAACCAATTTTGGGATATTCTCTTCCAAAAGTAGAAGTCACATCTCCCCAGTTTTTTGTACAAAAGAAAAAGAGTTTGCAGCATTATCCAATCCTAGTCTCCTATTTCTGAGCCCCTACCTGGGCTACATGAGGGTGTGGAAATCTCAACTTATCCAAAGAAATGAACTCAGAGCCTCTCTTCAGCCCACATTACCTTCTCAGCAGCCCCCAGGAGAATCACAGTCATTTCTGGCTAGCAAGCTGAGAAGATATAACTAGGTGCCCATTCCATCCCTGCCTATGATATACAAAAGTCCAGTGGGTGAGGAAGGGGAGCAGAAGGGGGCCCCGGTTACCCCGCAAGCTTGCTGGTGACGAGTGAGGACTTTCTCTGGGGCAGATCCTGTGGGGTGGGGATGTGGTCACCAGTCACCAGGTTCTTGTCTGGTCCTGCACTTGGCAGCTGCTTATTCTTCATCTTGGCTTTGGCCATGTTGTAGTCTCCTGAGTCAAAGTACTTTTGCTAAGAGATAAGAGGGAGGTTTAGGTGAGTGAGGAGCTCTGGTCTTCCTCAAAAACAAGGAGACTCACATCCACTATAAACCTGCATCCACGCTCAGACCTTTCAAGTCTCTTTTGGATTAGTCTCATGCATACAGAGCTTAGCATTAATTACATTTACTTACGTCTTCTCCCCAGTGTGTTCTGACTTTTTCAGGTATGGAAGCAGTTTCCCAACTAGGGTGTTATTTTTGGAGTTAAGAGATAGCTCCTACATCCTCTGTACCCACATCTTTTGTAGCCCCATGAGTACAGGATGGTTCAACCAAATTACTGACTTTATTCACTAAGGCTTATAAGGACCTATTAGCCTCCAATGGGCTTGGTGCTGGGGAAACAGAAATGAATAAGATACATAGAAGGGTCGATCTGGGGCTATCAGCAGGAGATCAACCTCAAGCTAACAACCTCAAAATTAAAAATTATTCTCTCAGACTATGAATAGAAACTGGGCTTGTTCATGAGAATGTACTTTCCTCTGACTGCAAGCACTCCCACACACGTTCCATGGCTCTGACAGCCTGCCCACGCCTGCCTTGCTTACAGCAAGGTAAACTGCAAATCAGCATCACATCATCATCTGTGACTAAGACTCAGTAACCGGGATTCTCCACAGGAATCTGCTTCCCTCTCCATTTCATCCACATAGAGAAACACACTCCAGGTTAATGACATACAATCCCTCAGTCAGCTTTCAGTACCTCTGAGGACTGAGAAACCTGATCAGGAGCTAGATGGCTATGAAGGTAAGACTCTGCCTTGGGAGAAGGACCATTCTGGACAGGAAAAATAAGTCTCTTCAGGGAGCATAGTTAGTAGTTGGTGCTAACTTCAAGGGTCTAAAGACACCTACTATTCATTTCAAGTTGAGGAAATCTGTAGGACAGATGGGCTGATCTTTTTCTGAAATGACACACCCCAAAATTTAGCTCTAATCCTAAATGTGCAATCCTAAAACTCCCACCATCCAAACAGGCAAATGTCTGGAGGCTGTCAGCATTCCAGACTCTAACATCCTTCCCTCAGTCCCCCAACCCCATACCCAAATGCCCCTACATTAAGCCTTAATATCCTACGTGGGAAATCAGAAGATAACCGATACCATTTCAGGGATTTACAATATTTGCCTTGCTTTTTACAAGTTTCTAATTTCTCTCTACTACTGCCCCACAACAAAATCTTCATATTGGTGTTCAGTAGAACTTCCACAGATCTCATCCCTAAGGCCTCCTTTGGCTCCGAAGTAAGAGGGTAAGAGATTGTGCCCCGTACCCCTTTCTGGAGTCTCTTCATGAGGAAGTCGGAGCCTCCAGGCTTTTGTCCTAGGCTTGGATATTTGGCCTTTAGCTTTGCCTCCTCGGCTCTCTCAGGGAGCATACCTTCTTTCTCCTGTGTGTCCTGGAGGAAACAAACGGGCCAATAAAATTAAACACTAAGAAGCAACTGCTTCTAATATCTGATAACTTTTATACTATTACCTTTTCCTGGAGGTCTACCCATTAGTAAACATGCTATTTCCACTCTGTTCTTAAATAAAGCTAGACCTTTGTTCAGATCCCTAAAGCTCAAGATGACTGTACTGTGAGAAGAAAAGATAACTTGCTTCTCACACGAAACCCAGGGAACCACCCCAGTGACCTGTGAGTGACCTATACCTAAACCTAAACACAATACTTCACTCAAAGAGCAAGCGATATCTCACTCAGAACAGAAGCTAGGAAAGACAGAGAAAAGAGCCAACAGGGCTTCTGGTTATACAAAATTAGTATGAAAGTTTCCTAGCTGTCCCTAAAACACAGTACAGGTCAAATGGGAAATCAAGGGGGATAACTGCTGAGATGTTCCCTCCTAAGCTAGTCAGCAGATAAGTCTCTCTACGGAGGAGGCTAGCTATGTAGCCATCTCCAGACATCTCCACCTTAGTAATGGGACAGCATTGCTTCCATAAACACTGTAGTAGGAAGGTGACAGGTAAACAGAGATTAAAATGACACTTTTTAACCTCAAGAAAATTAAGGTACAGTAGGTTCACTAGTATTTACCTACCAGCTTTGCCAAAAAATCAACACCTTCCCTAGTGACGGAAGTTTGGGGAACATGCCAAGAGCTCAATTAGCTTGCGGGGGCTCTTACTGTTGCTGTTACTCCCTGCCTGCTTTTTGTAGGCCCTGCTGCACTTTTCTTTACTGACTTTTTAAAAAAGGACATGAAGCCAATTTGTGGCTCTTTTTAGTGGAATTACATTCCCTTCCCTTGAAAACCTGGCACAGACATAACACCGGGTGTATTTCATGAACCCGAATCCAGTACTAAATGTTATAAGTCAAATACAAACCCCCAAAGAGGGTGGCGTGTTTTCATCACAGAATTGCAGGTTAACTAAGTCCCACTACCTTGGAAGTCTGGGGGGAATATGGTGGCGTCTTTCTTGTCACGACTCTGTCGGCGTCTTTTCTAGGTTTAACCTCCATTATTCTGTTTGGCACTCTAGTCCTCTTCAATTTTGTAAGGTCCTCTTTGAAGGTGGGCAACAGACCATCTCCAGCGGTCAAAACAGGTCTCTTTGAGAAAGTTGCCGCCTTAAACTAGCCATGATAATAATTACTCTTCTCCCTTCCCCCAGTGCTGGTCCTTTTTAAACGTCTTTACCTCTACTTGTATCTTTCTGGGGATTTAGAATGCAAGCCCCAGCCTAGCGGTTGGGTCATTTTACCCCTACTAACCAGTAACACACATCTCATCCCGGGACCACCAACCCCTTTCATTCACCCAGTCTTTCTAAACACCCGCCCCGCGCCCAGGCTCGGCCAATTATAGCACAACTTCAATGAGTTGAGCGGTAGGTCTACTGGCCAATCAAGAAGAGAACCGCATTGATTGACAATCCATCCAGCTAACCAGCGCCAAAGCAGCAATCCGTACTGAAGCTCACCCTGCATGACGCAAGAAGTGGCCAACCCCTGCAGAGCCCGAGACCATGGCGACCAATCCGCACTGGTGGGAGACCGTCTCCCGCCCCATCACGGTCGCCCCCAGCTCGCCCACCGCACCCCCTCCATTTCACCTGCTTCTCCTCGCCAGTCTCCTCCGCAGGGTTCTCGTCCTCTTGTTTCTGGGACATGGCGGGACCGGGACTGTGGAGTGTAGGGGACCCAGGAAGTCACCCGGAGAAGGGAAGGGGGAGGGGAAACGGGACAACCTGCGCTGCTTCTTCAGCTCCTGTCACTAGGGTTGCTCAGTCAAAATGGCGGCTCTTGCCTGTGACGTTGCGGCCGCCCCTTCCTATGGGAGCCAATGGGAGCGGGGTAGATAGGGCAATGACGTAACGACCTACCAATAGTTGCTGGCTAAATGTGGGTTCTATGGAGGCGACGGGCAAGCTGGAAGGCCAACCCGGAAAGAGAGTGACCCACAAGGACCAATTGGAAGCCCTTGGGGGATGTGAGGGGGTGGTGCTGGTAGCTCTGGCATTTTTGCTCCTTTGATGGGGTCAGACTTCCTTCGGCTCCACCGCCCCGCGCCCAGGAGGCTTTGCTGAGCTTCAAATTGGAGAGCGAAATGATGGAAACCTTTTATTTCCAGGTGAAGAGGATTAAGCTTTGCGCAGTGTTAGCAGAAAATTATCAATCACCAGAAAATAATTAAGAGGTCAGACACACTATTCCAATGTGTCACTTGGGGTCTGGAATGGAGAGACTGAGTCATCTTGCGGAACACAAATGGCTTACGTTTCATGATTTAACTCATGTACAGTTTTTTACTTGTTCACAGTCATCCCATGGAGACTTGATCACTTTGAAACAGTACAGGTCTAGGTACCTGGTAAACATTTAGTAAATACTTGCTAACGTATCCTGAGTCACAGTTCAACAATATTTTTTGAGCGTCTATTTGAAGACGGTACTGTTTTAGTTTTACAGGGGATACATATGTAGTAAGGCAGTCTCTGCCATAGAAAGTTTAGTGGGCTTGTAAAGTTTAGTGGGCTTGTGGGGAGGGTTTTCACAGTGTGCCAGGTGTACCTTAAATCCTCAAGATTAAATAGACACGTCTTCCTAGAGTGTTAGTCAAAAAGCACTACATTTTCATATTAAAACAGTCTAATACTAATAACACTGAAAAATTCATATTAAATTTTAATTTTCCAGGCAGCCTGTTGTGACAGATAGCCTTGGGGCTGTTCATTTTCCTGTATAATTAGGTACACTTCTAATGGAAAAGTTTGAGAAGCATAGAATACACAGATTATTATCATATGAGGCAAAATCTGGTCAGCATTGAAGTAAAAGTGTTAATAAAGTGGTATAGGGGTTCAAATGAAGGTTCATATTCAGTTTAGGGTCCCCCCCACAAAAATAGACTTTGTGATGGAGGTGGGTATTTGAAATCAGCTTTAAAGAATTTAGGAGTTTGCCAGGTAAAGGTGAAGGAAGGGTATTCTAGGTGATGGGGTCAGCATGAAGGCTAGAAAAATAGAACTGAGTCCAGAACATGGAGGACTCTGAATGCCAGGATAAGGAACTAGTGAATAATTTAGTTATCCAGGGGAGACATTTAAGGGTTTTAGGCCAGAGAGTGGCAGATCAGAACTGTTCATTAGGAAGATTAATCTAGTGGTAATGAATAAAAATCATTCAGAATTCCAAGCAGAAAGATAGTGGGGGTGGACAGTCTAGCCAGGAGTCCACTGCAATACTCTGGGTAGGAGATAATTAGGATTTAAACTAGAAACATGATAGTTTAGAATGGAAAACAGTGAACGTAATTGAGTCTGTGGCAATGTAATCTACTAGATTAGCAGCTGACTGAATATAGGGAATGAGGAGACCATGTGCCTCAAGGTGACTACTTGTAGAAACAAATTCAAGAAGAGGAGTTGATTTGGAAATGGAATTGGAAGCAGACAGAAAATGAGGTGTTCAGTTTTGAAATCATTGACTTTTTAAAAGCCAGTGAGCCATTTGGTGGAGATATCCAGGCAATGAAGACTTAGGTTAAATGACCTCTGAGATCTCCATAGCTGAAATTTTAGCGTTCTAGGAAATATAGATCTGGAGTTTGAAATAAAAGTAGTAGCCAAATATGAATGAAATTTGGACTTCTTCACATAATTATAAGTAAAGTTGTGGAATTAGATGGGATCAACAAAGGAGAAAGTAGAAAAAAAAAAGAAGTCCCAAGACAGAAACCTGGGGAAAAGTTGGCAAGGGACACAGAGACAAATGATCAGAGTGATAAGAAGAGAGAAGTAACAGAGAAGTTAAAGTTGAAGGGGGCAAAAGCTAATTGCAAGTGGTTAAAGAGTGAAGAGGTGGTAGCAATATTTAACAATAAAGCAAAGAAAGGAATGAGGACAATGAACAGAAGAGGAAGCAGCAGAGAACTTTCTTTTTTTGGAGAGTAGGAAAGATTTAAGCAAGTTTTAGAAAAGGGGAAGGGCTAATTGAGAGAAAAACTAAAAATATAATTAACTACTTTAAAGAAGAGATAAATAATTAAAGTCTCATAGAAAACAAACTTACGGTTACCAAAGAGGAAAGAGGGGGGAGGGATAAATTAGGAGTTTGGGACTAACATATACACACTACTATGTACAAAATAGATAACCAACAAGGACCTACTGTATAGCACAGGGAACTATACTCAATAGTTTGTAATAACCTATAAGGGAAAAGAATCTGAAAAAGAATATATATATATATATATATACACACACACACATACACACACCACACACACATATGCATAACTGAATCACTGCTGTATACCTGAAACTAACACAACATGGTAAATCAACTATACTTCAATTTAAAAAAAAGTTAAAGTCTCAGAGGAGATCATTAGATCAGGAGAGAGAGAGAGGCAGACAGGTTGGCTTTGGCCACTGAAAAGGAAGAATGGGAAGGGAAATGTACAGAGAGATTCTGAGGTGGCTAAACATTTAGAGAAGTCATATTGAATGGACTTGCTTTTCTGAGGTTAATCTTTTGAGAATAAAAAGGATGATGCGTGGGATAGAGGATCTAGGAAAAATGGGGTAGAAACTGTGCCATAGAAAATGGCAATGATGCAAAACAGCAAGAAAGATCTACCTGAGATTAGATAAGAGTGAATGTGTAGTAGTCCTAATCAGCATGGCTTTGTGACTTTGGTCAGTAATTCCTGGCTGCCTTGGGATGGAGAAAACAGACAGCCTGAGTTAATTAACCAGGACGAAGGACTGGTAAAGAAGGAACAGTGGAGGGAGGACAATGAGGAAGTCTAGAATGGTTTGCCAGTTTGTTGAAATAGCTGACTGTGGCATCTAGGCTCTTTAGGAAAGACAGAATGAGATTGATGAACTGGGAGGAGTAGAAAAGAGTTGAAGAACTGGTTATGAGACAGATGAAGCTCAGATTTGGTGGGAATGACTGAGAGGCAGATGAATAGGAAGTTGCAGTGAGAGGGAAATTTCAGTTTGTATCTGGGAAGGTGGAGACATTGTAGGTTATGGTGAGCTCTAGCCTATAATAATTATAATTGGTGCCAGATATGGCTATAGTAGTCACTGTTGATACAATCAAGCAAATGTGAAGTCACAAAATTTGAAGTTCCAGAGCATGATAGGGAAGGTGGTTAGGACAGGGTGTCTGTGACCCATATGTTGGAATGAGCTATAGGTCACCAACACGTGTATTTAAGTACATAAGGTACCACACTCTGTGGAAGTAACTATAATATTAGGTAATGTATGACACTTACCAAATGAGTTGTATTTATAAGTGTTTCAAAGATAATTTCTGGCTGAGCTGGTCAAGGAATGTTTTAGATGTTAGAGAACCTAAACTGGGACTATGAGGATGAGTAGGAAAATTGGAGATTAGCAGGAGGGAGGAGGAAAGGAAGACAGTTTAGAGGACCACCCTATCTTATAAAAGTTTAGAGGGTGACTGACCCCTGACTGAGGAGAAAGTATCTATAGCAAGAGTTTCTAGAGGGAGTGAGATCCTGCTAGCCCAGCAAGACTCCTCTTTCATCCAACAAATTTCATTGAGCACTCATTACGTGTTATGTATTGTGCTGGGCATATTACCGAACAAAACTTGGGTCTGCTGTGCTTGGGATGCACAGCAAAGCCTATATACTGACACTGGGTTGTGATGAAGAAAAGTACAGTGTTTATTGCAGGGCACCACACAGGAGAATGTGTAGTTAGTGTTCAAAGGACCCAAACCTCCCTACCCCCCATGGCTTTCAGAGAAGAGTTTTAATGCCAGTGTGAGGGAGAGGGTCATAGGTTGTGTGATCAGCTCCTACACAATTCTCTAATTGGTGATGGTGAGGTAACATGGTGATGTTTTGTGAATCTCAGTCATCAACCTTCTGGTTCCAACTGGTCTGGGGTCTGTGTGCTGGTGGTCAGCATGCAGTTAACTTTCTCTGCCTGGTGGGGATTTTAATATCTGAAAAAGAACTCAAGGATATGGCTCAGGATATTATCTACAGCCCTTGAGGAGGAACTAAAGGTCCTTGACTTTATGGCTAAACTATTATTTTGTCTTGCTTGACTGATTTCCTTTGTTTCTGCATTTCTCACTTTTCTTGATTAAATTTGCTCTTTGGAACTTGGGGAAGGCCTAGGAGGCTAAAGCTTTTCTATAAACAAGAGGTGAGGGACACAGTGAGATCTGTCCCTGAGAAGGCCCTGCAAGTTCCTGCTCGATTTCAGGCACCATGGATGGATGCAAAGATAAAGGTCAGTCCCTGCCTTCAAGCTGTTCACAGATGACTAAGAAGATAAGAGATGAAGACGGTTTACACCGGCAAAGACTATTAAAAGCAGTTTCTTGGAGGAGATGACATTTAAGGAAGTATAGGAATACTCAAGGTAAAAAAAAAGAGAGTGTGGAGAAGACCTTTTCAAGCAGAAGGAGCCTCATGTGAAAAGACATAGAGCCATAAGAAACTCCATGTTCTGGATCCTTGGTTCTCAGACTCGGTTGATTAGAAGTTCCCAGAGAACTTTATAAAAATACAGATTTCCTCCGCCCTCTTTCACCCCAGTTGAATCAGCATCTCTGGGCTGGGGCCTGGAAATCTATACTTTTAAAAAGCTCCCTAAGGAGAGACTGCAAATAAGGCTGATTTGGAACCCCTGTGGAGCAGCAAGACATGACACTGTTCAGGTTGCTGGGGTCCTGGGGAGACTTGTAAGTCATGCTAAAGTGTTGGGGTTTCATGAAGCCAAAGGGGGAACCTCTGATTTCAAGCAGGGAAATGGTATTGTTAGACTTGGGGTTTGGAAAGATATAACTGTGGTAGTGTTGCAGCAAGAAGAGAAATGAGACTTTTCTGATAAACAAAGAAAACAAGAGGGGACTTTCCTGGTGGTCCAGTGGTTGAGAATCTGCCTTCCAGTGCAGGGGACGCGGGTTCGATCCCTGGCCCAGGAACTAAGATCCCACATGCCGCGGAGCAACTAAGCCTGTGTGCCGCAACTACTGAGCCTGCTTGCTCTGGGGCCTGCGTGCCACAACAAAGAGCCCGTGCGCCGTAACTAAGACCCGATGCAGCCAGATTAATTAATTAATTAATTAAAAAAAAGAAAACAAGGGAACAGTGAACAGGCTAGAGAAGAAACAAACTGGCCTGAGTCAATCACTCCTAGTTTTATTTTAACTGTTACTAATCTATAGTGTCTGTAACTAGATTTGTACTTCATGAAGCTAACCTATCACTCCTTAACACTATGTGAATTACACCCTGCACTCCCCTGTAGCAAATCACTCCTTGTAGCAGTTGCATTTCAGAAAGAAGGTTGCAGGCAGATAACCCAGAGACAAACGGACCCAATTACCGGGCTTGCCTGAGCCAGCTGTGACTGTTTTGAACTAACTCAGGAAGAAGTATACAAGAGCTTCATTACTAGAGCCTTATCACCTACCATAGACTATGAGCCCTGCCTATATAACCTCTCTCAGTTCCCCAGGGAGGGGGGCACAGTTCTTGAGGCGCTAGGCTGATCTGTCTTCCCTTTGCATGGCAGAGGAATAAAGCCTTCAAAGCCTTATCCTTCAAAATCTCTATCTCCGTATTTCTGTTCAGCATCGGTGCACAGAGAGCCAAGGTTTTTTGACAACAGTAGCCATGTGGAGATTGGACTGAAATGGAGAGGGAGACTCCAGGATTGCAGTAATCCAGGCAAGACTTGAAAGGCCTGATCAAAGGCAGGGCCGTGTGAATGAAGAGAAGCTGAAGAGACAAATGATATTGGATGTAGGGAATGAAGGTGACGGAGAATTAAGGATGAATCCCAAATTGCTGAGTAAATGGTGGTGCCATTTACCAAAAAGCAAATACAGGGAGAAGAGCAGATTGGAGGGGGGAAAGTGAGGAGAGAAGAGGACCTGAACTTCTTGTTTATTCCTAGTCTGTTGGTCTTTTTTCTTGTTTATGTTTGAATTTTTCAGGGGAAGACCTAAATCTTTTCAGAGTATGAGAGATGAGATATCTTGGAATAACACTGTAAAATTCATCAGTGCTTAAGCAAGGTTCTACAGAAGAATGGAATATAAAAAGAATATAAAAAGTGAAACTGGGGACTTCCCTGGTGGTCCACTGGATAAGACTCCATGCTTCCAATGCAGGGGCATGGGTTCCATCCCTCGTCGATCCCTGGTTGGGGAACTAAGATCCCACATGCCGCACAGCGTGGCCAGAAAACTGCAGAAATATCTGGGTTTAAGACACATGCCATTAGCACTCTCTGATGGGCCAGACTTAGAATACCAGGGAATTAACCAAGCTCAATCCTCTCCTTGTCTCTTTTAGAAATGTATACTCTTAGGGCTGGCCTTAAGTGTAGCCTAAGAAAAGTAGCTAAATGATCAGAATAACACAGTGTTAAAGATAATTTTCAAAAAAGTAAAATCATAACTCATACAAATGAGGGAACTAGTAAGATGTTACACTGGTTCAAAAGAGAATCTGAAGACAGACACATATATAGGCAATTAAGAATGCTGAAATTGCTAATAGATATAAAATTGGCCAATATCTACAGGGCATAAAATATTATGTTTGGAGTTATCTTTTTCACAGGGTGGAAATTGTATCTCACTGGCCAAAATTCATTTGTCTCTCTATGTATAAGAATCATTTGCACTGCCATCAGTTTTCTCAATTTACAAATTGTAAAGTAGTTCAAAGACAATGAAAGCCATAGATCGATTATGCCAAAGACTCCTCTAGACAATACCCAATAATGTTTTTTCCCATTTCAAAGTTTTAAAAATGATTTCCCCCCTGAGAACAGAAAAGCCTCTCATCATAAATATCTCACCTCTGCCGTACACTGCATTGAAGTGGAAGCAGCAGCAGGACACCAATTAGGAGAGATGACAGTGGTTTGGACTAGGAAGTAGTAGCTACAGAGAAGGTTGAAAATGGCTGGATGTGGAGTTTTGAAGGTACAACCAACAGAATTTGCTGTTATGAGAATCCAGGATAACTTCAAAGCTTTTGGCCTGAGCAGCTAGGTGAATGATGGCACCATTTACTAATATGGGGAAATATGAAAGGAGGAGGTTTAGGAGAAGAAATATAGATTTTGTTTTGGACACATTATATTCTCTAAAGACATCATTTAAAATATGGTATTTCTTTTTTTTTAAGAGTTTTTTTTTTTTTTAATATCCACATTGCTTTATTTATTTATTTTTTGACACACTGGTGAGGAGAGCACTTTTGTTTTGGAGGCATCACACGGACTGTGGAACTTCCCCGACCAGGGATTGAACCCATGCCCCCTGCAGTGGAAGCATGGAGTCTCAATCACTGGACCACCAGGGAAGTCCAAAAATGTGGTATTTCTATACAGTGTAATATTATTTGCCAATAAAAATAAATGAAGCACTGATACATACTACAACATGGATGAACCTTGAAAACATTATGCTAAGTGAAAGAAGCAGTCACAAAAGACACATATTGTATGATTCCATTTATATGAAATGTCCAGAATAGGCAAATCTGCAGAGACAGAAAGTACATTAGTGTTTGCCTAGGACTGAGGGAAATGGGGAATGACTGCTAATGGGTATGTGTTTTTTTCTAGGGTGATGACATGTTCTAAAATTGATTGTGGTGATAGCATGATGCTGTGAATATACTAAAAAACCATCAAATTATTCACTTTAAGTAGGTATGTTATATGGTATGTGCATTTTATATCAATAAAGCTGTTATAAAAATAGTTATCAGGGGCTTCCCTGGTGGCACAGTGGTTGAGAGTCCGCCTGCCGACGCAGGGGACACGGGTTCGTGCCCCGGTCCGGGAAGATTCCACATGCCGCGGAGCGACTGGGCCCGTGAGCCATGGCCACTGAGCCTGAGTGTCCGGGGCCTGTGCTCCGCAATGGGAGAGGCCACAACAGTGAGAGGCCCATGTACCGCCAAAAAAAAAAAAACAAAAAAACTTTTCAAAATATGTAGTTATCAAAACATTATGAAGCTATTTTAATAAAGGATTTTAACCTGCTAAAAATAAAAGGAAAATTAAGTGGTCAAGGGTGCTAATCCTTCTCTGTTAACCACAGGAAACCTGCCTATTCAGACTGTCTATGTCAATGCACCATAACCAACGTAGAACAGTTTGCTAATAGCAAGCAAATAGCTTCTTCTTTTTTTTTTTTTGCGGTACGCGGGCCTCTCACTGTTGTGGCCTCTCCCGTTGCGGAGCACAGGCTCCGGACGCGCAGGCTCAGCGGCCATGGCTCACGGGCCCAGCCGCTCCACGGCATGTGGGATCTTCCCGGACCGGGGCACGAACCCGTGTCCCCTACATCGGCAGGCGGACTCTGAACCACTGCGCCACTAGGGAAGCCCGCAAATAGCTTCTTGATTGCTGGGCTCCCATAAAGCAATCATTCTTAACGTGTGTGTGTGTGTGTGTGTGTGTGTGTGTGTAGGACTGGATTGTTTTGTTTCTTGACTTGGGTGCTAGTTACATAGGAATGCTCACTATTCATAACTGAGTCATTCATACATTTTTATTTATTTTGATTTAAGCAATTTTCTCTGGTTATGATTCCATAAAAAGTTTTAAAAGGTATCTAAATGTGAAGAGTAAGATGGAGGAGAGAAATGAAAGACTGAATTAGGTCATCTAATTTTTAAAACATGAACATTTTAAAATAAAAAGTGTTTGTTCAGTCTTTTAAATGTTCATAATGTTAAGAATCTAGTCAACTATTCTGTTACCTTCTCTAGTCTTCCCCTCTTTGATCATAAACATCTCTTCCTCCCTGCTCTCAAATGATAGGAATCCAATTTAGTTTAATATAAATCAGTTTAAACTAAGTTATCTAAGACCCTTCTGGCCTCCACTTAGGAGTTCAAGAAAGGCTGGGGTGACAGAGTTAGGGGAAAAAGTTTTTTTGAAAAATTATTATTAAGGCTAACCCATAAGTATTTTGAGGTGTTGTATTATGGCTTTAAATGTCCAGAAATCTTTGAAGAAGTACTCATCTTTAGATTGGGAGTGGGATCTCAGCATCTCTGAAATATATGAGAAAAACTTTGGCTTTAAATTTTTTCCCATCAAATCAGGAGAATAACATACATCTATTGGGCTTGCATATGGGGCAGAAACATGGCGATTTGGTCAAGCAGTCCTTCTGATGGGGCAGAAGCCTCTAGATTCCTAGCTGAGTTTCTAAAGTAAGTTCAGATAAAATATGCTGTTATTCTTGGGAATGTTCACTTAGTTGAGAAAAACAAAGTGGTGGGCAGAGTACTGATATTCAGGGAACAAAAATCTACACAAAACACATCTATTTGAAGAGTTCTTATGGAGTATTTGTTCCCCACCTTCCACCCAAATTGAATCTACTTTTTTACAATCTGGAATGTAAAGAAAAACTAACAGCAGTGAGTGGGGCTGCTAGAAAAAGATTTCTGCCAGGAAGTGACCCTTGCTTTTCTGACTTGCATTCCGTAGAATTTTATTGCTTTCTGGGAGGGATGGCTCCCTTTCTCACTTATCAATAAGAAGTCATGTCTAGTCTGTCTCTTTCCAAATTATGTACACACCTGGAACTCACTGAGGAGAAAAGGAAGGCAGACCAAGGCCTTGAGAAGAACTGGGGACACAGGAACAAAGATTCATGTACACATGTAATAGGTAATAGGAAAATATAAAAAATCCATTCTACTTAACTTATTTCAGCATTAAAGCAATTATTTTTATTCTTTAGGGAGTAAAACACATTCTTAGAAATTATATGAATATATAATCTGTGCATTTTAGCTGTATGGAAAAGGTAAAGAATATTTAAAACATCTTTCAATTAGAATTCTCTTTATAGTTTTGTTAAAAATTTTTAAAATTAATTTATTTTTGGCTGTGTTGGGTCTTCGTTTCTGTGCGAGGGCTTTCTCTAGTTGGGGCAAACGGGGGCCACTCTTCATTGCGGTGTGCGGGCCTCTCACTATCGCAGCCTCTCTTGTTGCAGAGCACAGGCTCCAGACGCGCAGGCTCAGTAGTTGTTGCTCACAGGCCTAGTTGCTCCGCGGCATGTGGGATCTTCCAAGACCAGGGCTCGAACCCGTGTCCCCTGCATTGGCAGGCAGATTCTCAACCACTGCGCCACCAGGGAAGCCCAGTTTTGTTAAAATTTGATATCAGAAAACACTCATGCAAGAAGTGAGTACAGTGAAATATTTAAAGTGTTGGGGACTTCCCTGGTGGTCCAGTGGTTAAGATTCTGCTCTCCCAATGCAGGAGGCCTGGGTTCGATCCCTGGTCAGGGAACTAGATTCTGCATGCCGCAACTAAAAATCCCTCATCTGGCATGCTACAATGAACACCGGCAGAGCCAAATAAATAAATACATATTTAAAAAAATAAAATAGTATTGTAAAACAAAAACAAAAAACACCCAGCAATCTAGAATTCTATATCCAGTAAAATTATCCTTCAAAAGCGAAGGATAAATACTTTCTCAGATAAAAACTGAGGGAATTTATGTCCAGCACACTTGCCCTGTAAGAAGTGTTAAAAGAAGTTAAGGGAGAAGGAAAATGATATGCCAGAAAAGTTTTATGTAAGAAAAGCATCAGAGAAGGAATAAATGAAGGTAAACAAAAACAGATAATTTGCTAGTTCCAAAAACCCTTCTTTAGTCTACAACTTGAATATACTCTCTTAGAACAATCTCTTTTGAGAGATAGATATGTGAAAAGCACACACATTCATGAAATTCTAGCGCATAACAAATTACTTTGTACATTCTGTATTTTGTTTCCCTAGCCCAGCATAGCCTTGGCTCTTCCTTTTCAACCTGAGAAGATTCTTCAAGATTGAGCTTAAATGAAGGCAGGAGAGAGTAGTGGTTAAAAGCCTGTGTTTGAACTCAAGCTCTGCACAGTGTCCTTAGGCAAGCCTCACTACCTCTCTGAATTTTCTTTAAAATAATCTTCTATGGTTTTTTAGTGTTGAGGACTAAATGAGAAAATATATGAAATGGTTAGAATAGTACCTCACAAGAAAAGTACTCAATACATGAAAGCCACTATAATAAATAACCTCTTCTAAGTCTTTCCTAGTGTTCCCAGGAAGAATGCTACTTCTTTGTGCTTCTAAAAGTTAAGTTTGGGCTTCCCTGGTGGCGCAGTGGTTGAGAGTCCGCCTGTTGATGCAGGGGACACAGGTTCGTGCCCCGATCTGGGAAGATACCACATGCCGTGGAGTGGCTGGGCCCGTGAGCCATGGCCGCTGAGCCTGCGCGTCCGGAGCATGTGCTCCGCAACGGGAGAGGCCACAACAGTGAGAGGCCTGCGTACCGCAAAAAAAAAAAAAAAAAAAAAAAAATTAAGTTTCTACTTCCACATGAGCATTTATCACAAAGTATCTTATTTGCCCACTTAAATGTGAGTTCTTGGGGGCCGAAATTGTGTCCTACACAATTTTTTATTGTCACACCTAGCAAGTGCCATTTAATTTGTAAGTACTCAATATTTTTTTGGATGAATGAATTATAGGCAATAAAATATAAAGCAGTGTTCCCAAATTTTAACGTGTAAGCTTATTTTAACGTGTAAGACTATGTTTAAAATGCAGCTTCCTAAGCCCCCAACCCCAGAGACTGATTTACTAGGAACCTGTATTTTGGCAAAGTACTCACTCCCACAAAGGTTATTTTGATGCACCACATTTTGAGAAACATTGTTACAAAGGATGACTTATGGGAAAACAATATACTTTTTCTGAAATAAAAATAACAAGTATAAACAATCCTAGTAAATACATTTCTTATTGTCCTTTTTGCTGTAGACATTATAAAAGTGAAGAACAAGAAGCCAATTACAAGCTCAATTATCTTTCTTTTCACACATTGTTAACTCTGTTATAGTTAGGTATGTTACCTACACTTGCAACCTAAGACTTTCAGCTCTTCAGTAAGTTCACGTGTCATGTGCAAGTAGTTATTAATAGGATAGAATATACTCATTATTTTCATGGTAATAATGGTGTAATTGGGTAACTTATTTTGCTTGAGATGGAGACACTATTCAGACTTTACATTAGCTGGTGTTCGGGTTAGACTTAACATGCCCTGCCCTCCAGTATATATATGTTACAATTGTAATATTTGTGTATGCCTAATTTTCCACACAGGATGAAACAGAGGCTAGTATCCTAGTGTAAACCGGGAGTGTTACTGGCCTTGTGTGAAAAGTTCTCATTTCCAGTTAAAATAACTGAAGTTGTAAAACTGCACAGAGATACCAGAGACAATAATCTTTATTATACAGAAATGTGAAGGCCATATGCATTAAATGAAAAGGTGTTTTGCAATGAACATTATGCAGATTCAAGCTGAAGACATCTTCATCTTATCGAGATACAATATAAAAATAAACACTGACCAAGAGTTGCTAGAAAGAACTCAACTTCTACTCTCCCAATCAAGCTGAAACTTTCCACAGGAAAACCTGGTTTCAATTCATGCTGAATTGTTTTCATATGGAAAGAAAAAACTAAGTCAGGTAGAGGCAACCAGGGACTGGTTTTTATTCTTTTAGAGAGCCAGACTGAAGCTCTACTCAGCTTCACATTTAAGAATTTGTTTCACTTTAAAATTTATATCTCCAGTCACCTAAGTGATACCTAAAAGTGAAAAAAGAAAGTTAATTGAGTTGGGAATTTTGTGGAGCTAGACAGGTTTAGGGGAGAAGATGAAAGTTACAATCATTCATTTAATTACTTCTGATCAGGAAGATTTGATGTCAGGTCTGGATCATCTGTATTAGCCCTTTGATAGCCCGTTTCTCTGTAGCTGTCAAGAGGCAAGATCCATTAAAAGTATCAGCATAACAAATGCTTGACATTAGCACAGTTTGGTGCCTGTCCTCTTTATATTCCCAAATACTGGACTTTATATCAGGATGCTTTTAAGAACAAATTGCCCTTCTAAACAGGATTTTTCTTAATAAGCTTCTGTTTGCATTCACTACTGAATTAAAAAATGTTTTAGCGATTTGGTTAGACAGATGGTTGTGTTGAGACAAGACTAATGACTAGAAGGGTATCTGTGGATTAAATATAGATAAAAGTACCTCCAGAACCCTTAAATATAGACAGAATCTATCAATTTATGTAGGAAGCCAAAATAGGGAACAAGAAGATCTAGAGTTTAGATATATTGTCTGGACTCAGGATGCTGCTTTCTGCAATTGAAATTTACAACTCCCTAAATTCAATCAGAGCAGGGACATTTAAAGTAGTCAGGAGGAATCAGGATAGTCATGTGCTAAAGAGAGGAAATTCTGATGCCACCTCCCTTTGCAAATTGTATTGCTGACTGCTTGAAGAAGGTGGTTGAGAGATACATTTTTTTCATTTAGACTTCTGTTCTAATGAATGATGGAGTAGGATAATGCTGAGAGAGAGTAGAGAATATATTTCTGGTTCTAGGACTGTGAGAACCAGGTAATCACATTTGGAATATTCTCATTAGGTTAGAAAAGGAAAAATGAGAAAACCACTAGCGGGACACGCATTTATATCCCAGAGACCATATGCTCCGAAAATTAGTTTTGTTTCCATTGCCCCTTATTCAAAGAGATGGTTACTTCAACAAGCTACATTACTTAGCAGAGCCTGAGAGACAGACTGAAAACATATATTTAAAATGGAAAATAAAATTTTCAATATATGATAAATGGTTTGCTCTACATCTCATTCACATTCTGTGGCTAGAGAAATCCAAATCTCACTTAGATATTCCTGCTAATGCAAAAGCACACTAGATGGAAGTAAACCAAGAAATGAGAGAAAATATTTATTGGGTGTGTGTTGGTTCACCCAGTTTATTCACCTCTGGAGTGGAAGTATAGGGAAAAATAAAGTCTGCTTATAATAGTCAAGGTCTATACAGGAGCCTTGAAGTTGCTCTCCCCAAATAACGAGTTTGATTCAAGAGAAGGAAAAAACATGATGGAAAACATCTCATCACACAAAGCTTGCTGATGGTGTCTCTGACAGTCACTGGCCAGTAAGGGAAAAGGAGAAACCCACCTGCTGGCTTTAGGATTTATTGAAGGCTGCCAGCACAGCCCAGATCATCTCTGTGGCACTGTGCTTTGTCCCCTCTACCTCAGGGTCCAGTTCCACTAGGTCCTTGGCCCGATTCATTGCCACATCATACTTGTCATCTGTCAGAGAGGAGAAGACATTCTCTAGCACGTCAGAGGAGTGGGCTAGCACCAGTAGTGCTAGTGTTCGCTTGTCCATACGCTGAGGGTCATTTACCCACCGCTCTAGGACACTGTCTTGAAGCTTTTTCACTAGTCGCTGCTTCTCTGTTGTATTGGTCACTGGGTGAGTAGTCATGTCAAATAGGAGGAAATTCTGCTTCTCAGTGGTTAGAATACCCTTCTCTACTAGGTTCTTTGCAATTCTCTCTCTTACATTTCTCAGCTGGTACTGTAATTTGAAAGGGTTCCAGGTCTCACCTATGGGAAAAATAAATAGAAGGCTTGAACAACATTATGAACCAACTAGACCTAAGAAGACATCTATAGAATATTCTACCCGATAACAGTAGAATGTACATTCTTCTTAAGTGCACATGAAACATTCTCCAGGATAGACCATATGCCAGGCCATAAAACAAACCTTAATAAATTTAAAAGGACTGAAAACATACAAAGTATGCTATCCAATCACAATGGAATTAAACTAGAAATTAATAACAGAAGGAAATCTGGGAAATTAAAAAATATGTGGAAATTACACAACACAATCTGAAATAACCAATGAGTCAAAGAAGAAATCACAAGGAAAATTTAAAAAATACTTTTGAGTTGAATGAAAGAAACCCCACAACGTACCAAAACTTATGGGATGCAGCTTAAAGCAGTACGAAGAGGGAAATTTATGATCCAAATGCTATATTAGAAAAGGAGATGTCAAATCAATAACCTAACATTCTATCTTAAAAAACTAGAAAAAGAAGATCATACTAAACCCAAAGCAAGCAGGAGAAAGGAAATAATAAAGATTAGAGAGGAAACAGAGAAAATCAAATCAAAACTTGGTTCAATGAAAAGATAAAAAAAAGGACAAACCTAGAGTGACCAAGGAAAAAAGAGAGAAGACTCAAAATTACTAAAATTAGGAATGAAAGAGGAGACATCACTACTGACCTTACAAAAATAAAAAGAATTATAAGGAAATACTATGAAAAACAGGATGCCAACAAATTAGACAACCTAGAAGAATGGACAAATTCTTTGAAATACAGAAATTACCTAAACCAACTCAACAAGAAAGAGAGAGTTTGAATATATAACAAGTAAATAGATTGAATAGTAACTTTAAAACTTCCCACAAAGAAAAGTGTGGTCAAGATGGCTTTACTGGTAATTCTACCAAACATTAATGAAGAATTAATGCCAATCCTTCACAAATGCTTAAAAAAAAAGAAGAGGAAGAGGAGGGAACACTTCCTTAGTCTACACAGTATTACTCTGATAAGGAAATCAGAGTAATTTCTGATTACTCTCACTTAGATATTCCTGCTAATGCAAAAGCACACTAGATGGAGGTAAACCAAGAAATGAGAGAAAATGTTTATTTATTGGGTGTGTGTTGGTTCACCCAGTTTATTCACTGGAGACAGACTTCACAAGAAAACTATAGACCAATACCCCTTATGAATATAGGTACAAAAATGCTCAACAAAATACTAGCAAACAAATCTAGCAACATATAATAAACACTATGTAGGGAATTTCCTGGTGTTCCAGTGGTTAGGACTCTGTGCTTTCACTGCCAAGGGTGTGGGTTCAATCCCTAGTCAGGGAACTAAGATCCTGAAAGCTGTGTGGCGAGGCTGAAGGAAAAAACAAACAAAAAACAAAAAAAATGGGACTTCCCTGGTGGTGCAGTGGTTAAGAATCCGCCTGCCAATGCAGGGGACACAGGTTCATGCCCTGGTCTGGGAAAATCCCACATGCTGTGGAGCAACTAAGCCCGTGTGCCGCAACTACTGAGTCTGCACTCTACAGCCTGCGAGCCACAACTACTGAGCCCGTGTGCCACAACTATTGAAGCCCGTGGGCCTAGAGCCCATGCTCCACAAGAGAAGCCACTGCAATGAGAAGCTCGTGTGCCACAATGAAGAGTAGCCCCCACTCCACAACTACAGAAAGCCTGTGTGCAGCAATGAAGACCAAATGCAGCCAAAAATAAAATAAATAAAAAAATTAATTAAAAAATTTTTTTAATTTAAAAAAGAAAACAAACAGCAAAATGGCAGAATTGACTGTCTCCTTATCAGTAATTACTTTAAATATAAATGGATTAAACTACTTAATAGTACGAAAAAATTGGCAGAATGGGTTAAAAAACATAATCCAATTATATGCTGTCTATGAGAGATTCACTTTAGATCAAAGGACACAGATAGGCTGAAAGTGAATGGATAGAAAAAGATATTCCATTCAAATAGTAACCAAAAGACAGTAGGGGTGGCTATACTAATTTTGGACAAAATAGATTTAAAATTATGTAAGGTAAGACAGACAGAGAAAGACATTATATATTAATAAAACGTTCAGTACAACAAGAAGATATAACAAGTATAAATATTTACACTCCTAAGAACAGGCTCAAAATATATGAAGCAAAATGGGCAGAACAGTCAGAAGTAGACAGTTTTATAACACCCCATTTTCAATGAGACTTAGATCAAGTAGACTGAAAATAATTAAAAAATAGAAGATTCAACAACATAATAAACTCATTAAGCCTAACAGACATATACAGAACACTCCACCTAACAGCAGAATACACATTCTTCTCAAGTGTACATGGCACATTCTCCAGGACAGACCATTTGTTAGGCCATAAAATAAATCTCAACAGATTTCAAAAGATACATACAAAGTACCTTCTCTGACAACAATGGGATGAAATTAGAAATAAGTAAAAGAAGGAAAATGAAAATTTGCCTATATGTGTAAATTAAACAAGCTTAAACAACCAATGGGTCAAAGAAGAAATTACAAGGGAAATTAGAAAATACTTAGAAATGGATGAAAACACAATGCACTAAAATGTATGGGATATAGTGAAAGCAGTGCTCAGAGGGAAATTTATAGCTGTAAATGCCTAAATTAAAAAAGTAAGTCTCAAATCAATCACCTAACTTTACACTTTAATGGACTAGAAAAAGAAGAGCAAAGTAAACCCAAAGCTAACAGAAGGAATGAAATAAAGATTAGAGAAGAGATGAACAAAAAGAGAGATCAGAAAAACAACAAAGAAGACCAAAGAAACAAAGAGTTGGTTTTTTGAAAAGATCAACAAAATTCGCAAACTTTTAGGTAGACTGCCAAAGAAAAAGAGAAAAGATACAAACAACTAAAATGAGAAATTAAAGTGGGGACATTACAACTAACCTTGCAAAGATTAAAAAAAGGATTATAAGAGAATACTATGAATAATGGTAAGCCAATAAATTATATAACCTAGAAGAAATGGACAAAGTCCCTGAAACACTCAAATTATCTAAACTGACTGATGAAGAAATAGAAAATTTCAACAGATTTATAGCAAGTAAAAAGATGAAATCAGGGCTTCCCTGGTGGCGCAGTGGTTGAGAGTCCGCCTGCTGATGCAGGGGACATGGGTTCGTGCCCCGGTCCGGGAAGATCCCACGTGCCATGGAGCGGCTAGGCCCATGAGCCATGGCCGCTGAGCCTGCGCGTCCGAAGCCTGTGCTCCGTAACGGGAGAGGCCACAACACTGAGAGGCCCACGTACCGCAAAAAAAAAAAAAAAAAAGATGAAATCAGTAATCAAAAACCTCCCCAAAAAGAAAAGTCCTGGACCAGATGGCTTCATCAGTGAATTCTACCTAACATTTAAACAAGAATTAACACAAATCCTTCTCAAAGTCTTCCAAAAAACTGAAGAGGGAACGCCTCCTAACTCATTCTGTGAGGCAAGGATTATCCTGATACTAAAGCCAGATAAAGACATCACAAGAGGACCTCACTGGTGGCACAGTGGTTAGGAATCTGCCTGTCAATGCAGGGGGACATGGGTTTGAGTCCTGGTCTGGGAAGATTCCACATGCGGCGGAGCAACTAAGCCTAGCTCGTGAGCCACAACTACCGAGTCTGTGTGCCACAACTACTGAAGCCTGTGCGCCTAGAGCCTGTGCTCCACAACAAGAGAAGCCACCGCAATGAGAAGCCTGTGAATCGTAATGAAGAGTAGCCCCCACTAGACATAACTAGAGAAAGCCCGCGCGCAGCAACAAAGACCCAATGCAGCCAAAAAATAATAATAAATTAATAAATTAAAAAAATACATCACGAGAAAAGAAAGTTACAGACTAATAAGTCCTATGAATATAGATACAAAATTCTTAATAAAATATTAGCAAACTGAATCCAACAGCGTAATAAAATGATTATTCACCTTGATCAAGTAAAATTTATCCCAGGAATGTAACAGAAAATCAAATGGGCTGAGGACCTGAATAGACATTTTTCTAAAGAAGACATACAAATGGCCAAAAGACACATGAAAATGCGCTCAACATCACTAATCATCAAGGAAATGCAAATCAAAACCATAGTGTGATATCATTCTACATTTGTTAAGATGGCTAATATTAAAAAGACCAAGAATAACAACTGTTGGTGAGGATATAGAGAAAAGGGAACCCTTGTGTACTGTTAGTGAACATGTAAATTGGCCCAGTCACTACAGAAAACAGTATAGGACTTCCCTGGTGGTGCAGTGGTTGAGAATCCACCTGCCAATGCAGGGGACATGGTTTAATCCCTGGTCTGGGAAAATCCCACATGCCGCGGAGCACCTAAGCCCGTGCGCCACAACTACTGAGCCTGTGCTCTACAGCCCATGAGCCACAATTACTGAGCCCGCATGCCACAACTACTGAAGCCTGCGCGCCTAGAGCCCATGCTCCACAAGAGAAGCCACTGCAATGAGAAGTCCACGCACTGCAATGAAAAGTAGCCCCCACTCACCGCAACTAGAGAAAGCCCACGTGCAGCAATGAAGACCCAATGTAGCCAAAAAAATAAATAAAATTAAAAAAAATTTTTTTAATTACAAAAAAAGAAAACAGTATAGAGGTTTCTCAAAAACTTAAAATTACAACTACCATATAATCTAGTAATTCTACTTCTGAGTAGAATTGAAAAGATATATGCACCCCATGTTCACTGCAGCATTATTTATAATAGCCAAGACATGGAAGCAACTTAAATATCAATTATGGATGAATGGATAAAGAAAATGTGGTATATGTATATACACACACCACACACATACATATATGAACACATATACATATAACAGAATATTATTCAACCATAAAAAACAGGAAATCTTGCCATTCATGACAACCTGGATGGACCTTGAGGGCATTATGCTAAGTGAAGTAAGTCAGACAGAGGGACTTCCCTGGTGGTACAGTGGTGAAGACTCCGTGCTCCCAACGCAGGGGGCCTGGGTTCAATCCCTGGTCAGGGAACTAGATCCCACATGCATGCCACAACTAAGAGTTACATGCTGCAACTAAGGAGCCCTTGAGCTGCAACTAAGGTGCCTGCCTGCCACAACTAATGAGCCTGCGAGCCGCAACTAAGGAGTCCTCCTGCTGCAACTAAGGAGGCTGCGAGCTGCAACTAAGGAGCCTGCCTGCTGCAACAAAGACCCAGCACAACCAAATAAATAAATAAATATTTTTTAAAAAATAAAATAAAATAAAATAAATAAGTGAGGCTGAATGCCCACATAAATCTATAAAAAAAAAAAAAAGTCAGACAGAGAAAGACAAATACTATTATGATCTCACTTGTATGTGGAATGTAAAACAAAAACAAAAAATTCCAAAATCATAGATACAGAGAACAGATTGGTAGTTGCTAGGGGCAGGGAGGGGGAGAATGACAGAATGGGTGAAGGAGATCAAAAGATACAAAATTCTAGTTTTAAAATAAATAAATCCTGGGGATGTAATGTACAGCATGGTGATTATAGTTAATAACACTGTATTATATATTTGAAAGTTCCAAGAAAACAGATCTTAAAAGTTCTCAGGACTTCCCTGGTGGTCCAGTGGTTAAGACTCCATGCTTCTAACACAGGGGGCCCACGTTCGATCCCTGGTTGGAGAACTAGATCCCACATGCCACAACGAAGAGCTCACATGCCACAACTAAAGATCCTACTTGCCACAACTAAAAGGTCCCGTATGCCGCAATGAAGATCCTGCATGCAGCAATGAAGATCCCATGTGCTGCAACTAAGACCCAGTGCAGCCAAAGAAATAAATATTTTTTTTAAAAAGTTCTCACACAAGAAAAAAAAACTACCTATGTGTGATGATGGCTACTAACTAGAATTATTGTGGTGATCATTTCATAATATGTACAAATATTGAATCAATATGATGTACACCTGAAATTAATATAATGTTTATGCCAATTTTAACTCAATAAAAAGTCAAACAATGTAATACATCATTTAACAGAATGAAAAAAAACCCCACATGATCATCTCATTTGACTCAGAAAAGCAACTTGAGAAAAACAAACACCATTTCATGATAAAAACTTCTAGGAAACTAGGAGTAAAAGAAAAATTCCTCAACATGATAAAGAGTATTTATGAAAACCTCAAAGCTAATTGTAAAAGATCCCCCAAAGGTCAAGGAACAAGAAAGACAAGGATGCCTGCTTTCACCACTGCTATTCAACAATTTACTGGAAGTTCTGGCCAGAGCTAGTAGACAAGAAAGAAAAAATTAAAGGCATCTAAATTGTAAAGGAAAAACTAAAACTATCTCTGTTTGCAGATAGAAAATCCCCCAAAGTACACAAAAAGCTACTAGAGCTAATAAACACAGCTAAGTTGCAGGGTACAAGATGAACACACAAAAAATCAGTTGTTTCTATATATCAGAAATGAATAATCTGAAAATGAAATTAAGAAAGCAATCTCATTTATAATAGTGTCTAAGAAAATTAAATATTTAGGAATAAGTCTAACCAGGGAGGTGGAAGATTTGTACACTGAAAACTATAAAACACTGCTTAAAGAAATTAAAGAACACATAAATAATGGAAAGACAGACTGAGCTTCTTTTAATGGACAGGAAGACTTAACACTGTTAAAATGGCAATACCACCCGAAGAGATCTACAGGTTCAACACAATCCCTATCAAATTCTAACAGCCTTTTCCACAGAAGTGGAAAAGCTGATCCTCAAATTCATATGGAATTGCAAGGGACCCAGAACAGCCAAAATAACTTGAAAAAGAAGAATAAAGTTAGTGGACTCATACTTTCCCAACTTCAAAACTTACTACCAAGCTACAGTAAGTAAAACAGTATGGTACTGGCATAAGGACAAACATACAGATTAATGCAATAGAATAGAGAGCCCAGAAATAAACCCTCACAGATATGGTCAACTGATTTTTCAACAAGGCTGCCAACACCATTCAAGGGGGAAAGAATAGTATTTTTAACAAATGGTTCTGAGAAACTTCATATCCACATGCAAAAGAATGAAGTTGAACCTTTACCTTATATCATATACAAAAATTAAGTAAAAATGGATCAAAGAACCAAATTTAAGAACTAAAACTATAAAACTCTTAGAATAAAGCACTGGGGAAAATCTTTATGACATTAGATTTGGCAAAGATTTCATGGATATGACACCAAAAGTACAGGCAACAAGTAGATAAGTTGGACTTCATCAAAATTAAGAACTTTTGTACATCAAGAGTTATTATCAATAAAATGAAGAAATAACAGAATGAGAGAAAATATTTGCAAATCATATATCTGATAAGGGATTACTATCTAGAATATAGAAAGAGCTTCTAAAACTCAACAACAACAACAGAAGCCAATTCAAAAATGGGCAAAGTACTTGAATAGACATTTCTCCAAAGAAGATATATAAATGGTCCATGAAAAGATGCTCAACATCATTAATCATTAGGGAAATGCAAATCAAAACCACAGTGAAATACCACTTCACACCTACTAGGATGGCTATAATTAAAAACAAAACAAAACAAAACAAAAATTAGAATATAATAAGTGCTGATGAGGATGTGGAGAAACTGCAACCTTCACACTTGGCTGGTAAGAATGTAAAAGAGTGCAGCCTCTGTAGAAAACAGTTTGGTGGTTTCTCAAAACATTGAACTATCACATATCCAGTAATTCTACTCCAAGATATACATCCAAAAGAATGGAAAGCAGTGACTTGAACAGATATATGTACAAAAATGTTCCCAGGAGCATTATCCACAATAGCCAAAAGATGGAAACACCCAAGTGTACATCAACAGATGAAATGAACAAAATGTGGTATACACATACAGTAGAATATTATTCAACCATAAAAAGGAATGAGATTTTGATGTATGCTACAAAATGAATGGATCTTGAAAACATGCTTAGTGAAATAAGCCAGACATAGAAGGAGAATATTATATGATTCCACTTATATGAGTTACTTAGTACAGGCAAATTCATAGAGACAGAGAGTAGATGGAATGAGGGGAGGGAGGAAGAGGGGTGTTTGCAATGATGTGAAAGCTTTGAGTGTAGAGAGAAGTGATGGTTATATAACACTGTGCCTGTATTTAATGTCACTGAATTGTACACTTATGATTAAGATAATAAATATGTATATTTTACCACAATAAAAAGTTAACTATATACCCCCCCAAAGTTAAAACATGTCCACACAAAAACTTGTCTATGAATGTTCATAGCAGCACTATTCATAATAGCCAAAAAGTGGAAATAACTCAAATGTCCATCAACTGATGAATAAGTAATTAAAGTTGTATAACCATACAATGAAATATTATTTGGCAATAAAAAGGAGTCAAATTAAAACGGGAAATTCTTGGGACTTCCCTGGTGGTCCGGTGGTTAAGACTCTGCACTTCCATTGCAGGGGGCACAAGTTTGATCCTTGGTTGGGGAACTAAGATTCTGCATGCTATGCAGTGTGGCCAAAAAAAAAAAAGCGGGGGAAATTCTAATAAGATTGGTGGATTGTATCAATTTCAGTATCCTGGTTGTCATATTTTAAAATTTTGAGAAATGTTACCAGTGGGGGATTCTGGACAAAGCATATAAAGGGATCTTTCTGTATTATTTCTTGCAACTGCATGTGAATATACAAATGTCTCAATAAAACCTTCAGTTAAAAAAATTGTTCCAGGTCTTCCCTGGTGGCGCAGTGGTTGAGAGTCCGCCTGCTGATGCAGGGGACACGGGTTCGTGCCCCGGTCCGGGAAGATCCCACATGCCGCGGAGCGGCTGGGCCTGTGAGCCATGGCCACTGAGCCTGCGCGTCTGGAGCCTGTGCTCTGCAACGGGAGAGGCCGTGGCAGTGAGAGGCCCGCAAAAAAAAAAAAAAAAAATTGTTCCAGAAGGTGACACTGGCTGGGATCTCAAAGTGCCCTGTGGAATATTCTCCTAAAATATTATGCCTTAGGCTTGATTATTCATATTAAAGTTTTTGAACTTGCCCTTGAGAAAAAAAGGAATGAAGTGCTAATACATGCCACAACATGGATGAACCTTGAAAATATTATCCTCAGAAGTTAGTCACAAAAAACCATAAGTTGTATGATTTCATTTATATGGAATATCCAGAATAGGCAAATCTACAGAGATAGAACGTAGATTAGTGGTTGCCTGTAGCTGGGCAGGAGGGTTGGGGAAATGTGGGGGAAACTGCTAATGAGTATGGGGTTTATTTTGGGGATGATGAAAATGTTCTAAACTTAGGTTGTGATGATGGTTGCACAATTGTGTGAATATACTAAAATCCATTTAATTGTATACTTTAAATGGGTCATCTGTATGGGATGTGAATTATACATCAACATGGTTGTTAAAAAATTTCTTGTGAGCTTATGAGGTGGAAAGAGGTAAGATGAAGCTCTGGAAAACTTTACGTACTGATTAATCATGTCTTTTTTGTCCCTCATTAGTACAGTTAAACAGTGAACCATATATATCTTACGCAGCACCCTGACCTTCTATACTTCTTCTCCCAACCTTAAGAGTAGGATAAAAATTATAAAATGTGGGATTTTTAAATCATTCTGAGTCATCTTACCAGTGAGTAGCTCTATCCATGTTTGGACAGTTTCTGTGGGTTCAGTTGCTTTGATGTGTTTGAGAGTTTCATCCAGTAAAACATCACCCGTTGGGCTGTCTGACTTTAGTAGTACCTTTCAGAAAAGAAGAAACAAGAGACCCTGGTTGATATACTTCATTCAAATTAAAGTTATTCAATATGCTATACATATATTATTGGTTAAGTCAAAGGAAATGCAAAGCAGCATAACATATTTTCTCTGTCCTCAGAAATTTAAAATCTAGTATGGGGTGATAATAGGGAGATAAAAAAACATTTGAAGTGGGCCCCAATGACAAACTGGATATAAATGATAATGGAGAAAAGATTCAATAACTCTTTGAGCCTGGAAAACCAACTTGTGAAACAATTAGTAAAGATAGGAAAGTCAGGAAAAGTTGATGAAGTTTGGTTTTAACTGATATGGGAAAGCCAAGTTGAAATGTCTGGACAATTCTTAACTATGTTCCTGGGGGTGGAAAAAGAAGACAGGCCTAGAAATTTGGGAGTTAATATATCATGGGGGTGATAGATGAAGCTGTAAAAGTAAATGATATCTCCAAAAGTTATACAAAGTGATACAAACTGAGACTTAGATGTTAAGGAATGGAAAAGTAAAGGAAATAGGGTACAGCCAGAGAAGCAAGAAGATGTAATATAACAAAGGTCAAAAACAGATGGGACTTTCCTAGCGGTCCAGGGGTTAAGAATCTACCTTCCAATGCAGGGGATGCAGGTTTGATCCCTGGTCGTGGAACTAAGATCCCACATGCTGTGGGGCAATTAAGCCCGTGCACTGCAACTACTGAGCCCACATGCCACAACTAGAGAGAAGCCCATGCGCCACAACTAGAGAAGCCCGCATGGTGCAATGAGGATCCCGCATGCTGCAACTAAGACCCGACGCAGCCAAATAAAAACAAACAAATAAATAAATAAATAATTTTTTAAAAGAACAGAAAGTTTCAAGTAAGAGGTAGTCAAAAGTGTTGAACACCACATATAGGTTAAAAGAGAAAAATAAATGGAAGCCTGAAAATTAGCTGGTGACACCTAAGAATGTAGTTTCAGTAGACTGCTGAGTATGACAGTGAAGTTGTGAGTGGAAAAAATGAGTAGTAAGAAAATGGAGAGAGCGGTATACCTCATAGGCTAGACAGAACTTGCAAAATACTTGGAAGGAGGGAAATTGAATGGTTATCTGAGGATGATCAGAGTTAAGTAAAGACTGCACTTGACCCACGTTTGCCTCTTCATATACAATACTCTATTTCATAATATTATAGGTACAGATATATAGAGAAAAATAATCAACACCATCCTAATGTGATTTTTCTGCATAAAAATGGAAGACAAAATCATGAATTTCTTATAACTCTTTTGACCATGGATACTTGGATTTCTTTCCCTGCTACAGGATAATTAAACCTGCTAGACAATGGGACAACTGAATAAGTAATATTTATATTGTCTCACTACTCAAATCTTCCTATTCATCCAAAATGGACTGTTGATATCTGCCCTTTCATAAGAGGATGTTCGCAGAGGACGCTCTACCTTTCTGTCTAGTAGTCGCTTCTTACGCATGGTGGGGGGTTCTAGATAGATTCGACCTCGCATGGCCAGCTCTATCAGGATGCCCCCTCGCAGGCCAGATGATATGCAGTCATTCCAGAAAGATGTGTAACCCTAGGAAAGGGGAAAAGAGAAGAGAAAGAATGTTCTGAAAGGGATATGGACTTGCGGTAAGCACCCAAAGAATGGTCCACTTTGTTGTGTGATTCATTTCACTTCACATTACATGAACTCAAGGCAACGTATAAAATAAATGAAAAAAATCTCTTTAAGTCCCTTAATCTAACCCCCCTACCCCAAAGTATGACTTTCTGTCTAACTTCAAGGTCTTCGTGAATTCCTGTGGTTTGGCTGTTAGTTAACAATTGGCATGCCAAATTTTAATTTTTGAGAAGACTTTTGGTTTCTTTGATATCTGTTTCCATGACACTCTAAATTTCAGAGTGGGATACAAATAGGTCAAGTAGAAAAATGTATAAATCATTTGAGCCTTTTACGCCTCCAAGACATGTATTATTTGCAAGCTATTTTGATGGGTGGTGTAGTCAGCTCTGCCACTGACTAGTTAAATGCCGTGGGTATGTTACTTAGCCTTTCTCAAGTGCAATGTCCTCATCTGTAAAATGGGGGCACTGATATCTATCTTCATAAGTTTATTGTGAGGAATAAGTGAGATATATATAAGAAACCATTTAGTATGGTACCTGGCATATCATAGGCACTTAAATGTTAGTTTCTCTTCCCTAGGAACTATAGGGAATACAAAGGTATATAGTTAATAGCCACTGTCTTAAGGAGCTGAAAATGTAGCTGGAAAGACCATGCAAACTCTAGGAAAATTTTCTGTGATAATATAAAATTTAAATAAAAGCTCAACCGAAAATGGAGTAGAAGAGACAGGCATAAATCACTATAGGAAATTTGGCTTGTTTGTTTATTTATTTTTAATTAATCAATCTATTTATTTATTTATTGGTGGCATTGGGTCTTCGTTGCTGCGCGCAGGCTTTCTCTAGTTGCAGCAAGCGGGGGCTGCTCTTCGTTGTGGTGTGTGGGCTTCTCATTGCAGTGGCTTCTCTTGCTGTGAAGCACGGGCTCTAGGCATGTGGGCTTCAGTAGTTGCGGCACGCAGGCTCAGTAGTTGTGGCTTGTGGGCTCTAGAATGCAGACTCAGTACTTGTGGCTTGCAGGCTCTAGAGTGCAGACTCAGTAGTTGTGGCGCACGGGTTTAGTTGCTCCAAAGCATGTGGAATCTTCCCTGACCAGGGCTCGAACCCGTGTCCCCTGCACTGGCAGGTGGATTCTTAACCGCTGCACCACCAGGGAAGTCCCGGAAGTTTGGTTTAGATGATAGTTTTTCAAATTATAAATCACTTTTGGGCTAGAGTAGTCAGAAACTCTTATGGGACTTGAGCTGGGGTTTGAAGAATAGGTTGAATTTAGCAGAGAAGGTGGATTTTCCAGATGAAGGAAGTCATCCAAATTTTACCTATTCTTCAAAAGGGCATTCCAAGTAAAAGTGTCAAGGAAGGAGACCTCAAATATGTTTACAGATTTAACTCAAGAATTTAAAGAGAACTCATGAGATCAAGTTGGTTGGGCTAGGCTGTGGAAAGCCTTGATGCTCTGAACTTTTTATTGAAAGGCAATATTAAATTCTGAAGGTTCTGAACAAGGAGCTATGATTAACACAAGGAAGACCCATCAGTGTTATCAGAACTGTTTAACATTCTTTAGCTATCTTTGTGTGTAGCATTCCCTCTCACTGGAGAGAAAGTGGGTGTGATGTTGGCAGATTCTAGCATGGCTTTAAAGCATCACCAAGACTAAGTCACTAGTAATAACAGTAATGTCTAATATTTATTGAACACTTATTATGCAGTAGATTTGTGCTAAGCTTTTTTGCATGCATTATATGATTACATCTTCACAACAATCTTATAAGGGAGGTTATTACTATTATCCACATTTTAAAGATGAGGAAATTAAGGCTTATGGAGGTTATGTAATATGATAGAGGTCACAAAGCTAAGTGGTGGCAAAGAATTAAAAAACATCTTTTAAAAATTCCAGTTTTCCACTTTATTGATTTGGAAGTTGTACATTCACTTTTCTTTAGGAAGTTATTTTTGAAATTTTAACATGCATGATCATTTAAAATTCATACAAGATCGAATTTATTTTTAAAACAAATCAATATATTAATCACTCTCCTAGTTTGCCAATATTTTATCTTTTTTTTAACCTCACAAATTAGACATCATTATTAGCATCATCGTTATTTTATACAGGTAGCCCTTGTTTAGATTTACTCGGTTGCTTACCAAATTCTTTGCTGACCATTCCTTCATGCATCTCAGACCTCCTTTCTGGTACCATTTTCCTTCCTCCTAAAGTAGAATTTCCTTAAATGAAAGTCTGTTGGAGGCAAACTCTATTTTGTTTATATGAAATGTCTTTATTTTACCATTGTTTTTAAAATACTGCTTCTCTGGACATAAAATTCTAGGTTGATAGTATTCTCTTTATCACACTGAAGATATTATGCCCTCCTAACTTCCACTGTTACAGTGAGAAATCTATCACTCTTATTGATTGTGGTAGGCGATTTGACTTTTTTCTTTGGTCCTTTAAGGTCTTCTCTCTTGGTGTTTTGCAGTTTGACTACAACAAGACTGTGTGTGAACTTACGCATCCTATTTGGTAACATGCTTCCTGTGTCTGTACGTTCATTTTTTTTTTTTGCGGTACGCGGGCCTCTCACTGTTGTGGCCTCTCCCGTTGCGGAGCACAGGCTCCGGACGCGCAGGCCTAGCGGCCATGGCTCACGCGCCCAGCCGCTCCGCGGCATGTGGGACCCTCCCGGACCGGGGCACAAACCCGTGTCCCCTGCATCGGCAGGCGGACTCTCAACCACTGCGCCACCAGGGACGCCCTCTACGTTCATTTTTTACTTCTCAAAAATTCTCAATTCTTATCTCTAAGAATTTTGGCTTTCCTTCATTTCCTTTTTACTTTCTTTCAATCTTTCTTATTCTAACCTCCATGTCTTTTAATCTCTCCTTTATATTTTCCATTTCCTTTGTCTCTAAATTGATTTCACAAGAGTTAGTTCATATCTGGCTTCCAATTTACTCTCTCCATTTATATTTAATATGTTAAACTATCCCTGAGATTTTGATTTCAACTATTTTTCATCTCTAAAAGTTTTATTTAGTTATTTTTCACATTTGCCTGGTCATTTGTGATCATTTCTTCTTGTTCATTTTGTGATTCTTATATTTCTTTAAAAATATCATAGATACTTCATATTGGTTGATCATTTTAATATCTAAGGTCCTTGAATGACCTATTATTTGTTATTTCTGCTGATTCTTTCTCACGTGTATTTTTCTTTGTATGTTTGATGATATTTGATTAAGAGGTCCATATTTAATTTTTTTTGAATCTACGAGATTCTGGAGGCCTAAATTGAGGATATTTTCCTCTAGAGAGGAAGATCTGCACTTGCTTCTGCTGAGAGTAAGGCATGGTGGACTGGGAGACTGCCACACAACAGGGACCACATTTAAACCTAGCTTCTACATTTTATTTCAACCCAAAAGTTTATTCCTGACCACCTAATTCCTGAATCTCTGTACTGATCTGGTAATTTGCCCCAGAGCAATCTGGTTTTCATGTTTGTTTTTTGCTCAAGTCTAGGATTTTAATTTTGGTGTTTGTTTGGGGGCTCTGAAGATTTCCTTTCCATTCCAAAGGCCCAACAATACATTAAAAATTAAGTCTTACCACTATACTGCCAGAAGTAGAGGTCTTCTAATTCCATTTTTCCCACAGCCAGGATGATCTTTAAGCTCAAAGCTAATCATATAACTCCCTTCCCTTCTGCTTAAAAATCTTTCAAATGCTCCTCCCAGTCAAATCCAAATTTTTTAGTAATAGCTCTTAAATCAGGAGGCTGCTTACTAGTCTCTCTCTGGCTTCTTTCCCCTAGAACACTATGCCCCAGCTTTCTGGAACCATTTTAAGTACTCTTAATGCATCATTTTTGCCTACTGGCCTTTGCACACACAGTTCTCTCTGTCTAGAAGAACCAATACTCTTCTTTACTCAACTCCTCCTTGTTCTTAAGGATTGAGTACAAGGGTCACATCTTCCACGTCACCTTCTCCAACATTATCTTTCCCTCCACTCCATCCTTTGGGTTAGATTCCTCACCTGGGTGTATGTGTGTGTGTGTCTACTTCTCCCCTATCATTTATTATATCACACTGCAACCAACTGCTTGTCCTCAGTAGACTATAAATTCCTTAGGGAGAGAGTAGATGACTGATATACAGTATTTCTCAATAAATGTTTTTTGAAAGCATAAATTTATGATTGAGAGTAAATATGTTAACCTGGCAAAAGGTCAGCTTGAATCATAAGCATCCCTAGACATATCCAAATTTCCTGAGGGCCTGATCTTAGACTAAAACCTGGGATTAATTCTCTCCACTGCCCGCCTCGTGGCTACTTCAGGAGTAATACTTGTAACTCCTCTTTAAGGAGGGAGTAAGCCTTTTATTTCCCAATTAATACTTGGTTTATACAAGTTAGCTGCCTCATTAAGGTTAAACTATAACTTTACTTTATAATATATAACATACTTAGGCATAACTTTTATATAATCCTGATGACTTTATGAATCTCAACAGGTGTGCAAACATTTCAGCCAGTATTAAAGCAATTAGAGGAAAGTTTTTCTTGTTTTTTCATTTCAGCCTGACCATATAACTTCTGTTTCAGTAACAGTGATGTCAGATTGTCAACAGAACCATAAATGAGAATCCCTGAGCCCGCGTGCCACAACTACTGAAGCCCGCAGGCCTAGAGCCTGTGCTCTGCAACAAGAGAAGCCACCACAATGAGAAGCTGGCACACTGCTAGGAAGAGTAGCCCCCACCTGCGGCAACTAGAGAAAGCCCGTGCGCAGCAATGAAGACCCAAGGCAGCCAAAAATGAATTAAAAAAAAAAAAAAAAGCAGCAATGGAGACCAGGATGTATAAACTGTATGTTTTTCAATAACACCCTTTCCCATAATAGTATCTCATATTATATAAAACTCTTCAAATGTTTTTTAACTTTTTATTGAATCATATGCCATAATAGAAAAAAGTATAAAAATACACATGAAGAGTTTTAAAAATGATTATAACTGTAAGTCCATTTTGCTCTAAATACATGGAGCTGTCTTGGTAAATTCTCAAACCATCTATAATAAAGATGCTGTGTTAAAGGGCCACTGCTTTAGTATACAGGATGATCTAGCACATGTATACTGAAATTCACCATTCAGTCATTAGATTTAATTACCAAAGGCTATATACATGAGGGAAAAGAGAAAAAGAAAAATTTTAGGATCTACTAAAAATACCAAAATTGCACAGTACTTCATGACCAACAGAGACTATTGGAGGATTGGCAGAATGAGATCTTTGGATAGTAGATTTTTTGTCTTGATTATAAACGTAATAGATGATTGTCAAAAAAAAAAAAGAAAAGATCATATTTTAGAAATGTATAATTTAGAAAGTAAAAGTCTCCTATAATCGTATCACCTCCACATAACAGTTTAGTGGATATCTTCTAGATTTTACATACATAGTCTATTATATATTTGTTAATATTACATACAGAAATAAGATCATATTGAGTGGCAACTTTTCCACTTAGCCATTATTTTGGATATCTTTCCACATCACTAAACACAGAGCTACCTCAATCATTGTTATGACTGCACAGTATTGCATTTTAATTTTTATTTTTTTTAACTTAAATTTTTTTTGCGGTACGCGGGCCTCTCACTGTTGTGGCCTCTCCCGCTGCGGAGCACAGGCTCCGGACGCGCAGGCTCAGCGGCCATGGCTCACGGGCCCAGCCGCTCCGCGGCGTGTGGGATCTTCCCAGACCAGGGCACGAACCTACGTCCCCTGCATCGGCAGGCGGACTCTCTCACTGCGCCACCAGGGAAGCCCAGTACTGCATTTTAGATGCACTATAGTTTTTTGTTTTTGTTAGTAAATTTATTTATTTATTTTTGGCTGCGTTGGGTCTTTGTTGCTGCCTCTGGGCTTTCTCTAGTTGCGGTGAGCGGGGGCTACTCTTCGTTGCAGTGCGTGGGCTTCTCATTGTGGTGGCTTCTCCTGTTGCGGAGCACGGGCTCAAGGCGCACGGACTTCAGCAGTTGTGGCCCGCAGGCTCTAGAGCGCAGGCTCAGCAGTTGTGGCGCACGGGCTTAGTTGCTCCATGGTATGTGGGATCTTCCTGGACCATGGCTCGAAACTGTGTCCCCTGCATTGGCAGGCAGATTCTCAAAAACTGCTCCACGAGGGAAGCCCCTAAATGCACTATAGTTTATCTACCCAAGTCCTTACTGATGTATGTATCGGTTGTTTACAATTTTTTGCCATTATAAAAAAATGCTATAAAGAAATTCATTTGTATGTATATTTCTGTTGAATAAATTCCTAGAAGAAATTTTTGAGTCAAAGATTATACACATAGAAATTTTTGATAATGCTATTTTATTCTTGTAAAAGGTTGGACAATAAGATTTCAATAAATTCAGACAGTCAACACTTTGCACTGAATTTCTGCCTAGTGAAGTATTCAAACCTCTTTATAGACACACCTTAAAACAACAATGAAGGTTAAAGATCTTAAAATTGCCTGCTTGGGGTAAAAAGAGGAAAGAAAGCAAAGAAACTTAAAGCATCATTAAAAGGAGTTTTTAAAAATATAGTTCGAAAATCCTTATGATAAATTTGAATGAAAAACAGGCAAATACATAATTGTATATTCAGGATTATCATAATTATGTAAAATAATGTCTACAAACCAACCAAAAAAGTGGTTTTCTAATTTTTCCAAATTATCTACACTGAAAAAAAACTCTTTCTCCCCGACCAAATCTGAAGATTCAACATAAAAATTGCTTCACTTTCCATGAGAGAAAGAATTTTACTGTGTCTTCTTGAAGCCTTTTCTATATGCCCAGTTCCAAAGCCCAATGTCTGCATGATGATCTCCAGTGTTATCAAAAATTATACATGAAAAAAAAAGTTTTACAAGCAAAACAAATTTTATTTCATTTTTTTCCTCTAAAAATTCCTTTAAGAAGAGTTAATTTACTATTTTCCTTTGAAGTGCTCTATAAAAAGAGTGGCTTCCAGGATTTGATCTAAATTCCTCTTTTATAAATTAATGTGATTCATTCTAACTCCAATTAATATTTCTATGTCCACAGAGCCAAAAGAGACATTTTATTTATTTATTTTTATTGGAGTATAGTTGCTTTGCAATATTGTATTAGCTTATACTGTTCAGCAAAGTGAATCAGCTATACGTATACATATATCCCCTCTTTTTTTTTGGATTTCCTTCTCATTTAGGTCACCACAGAGCACTGAGTAGAGTTCCCTGTGCTACACTATATGTCAATCCCAATCTCCCGATTCATCCCCCCACCTTCCACCTTGGTATCCATACATTTGTTCTCTAGGTCTGTGTCTCTATTTCTGCTTTGTAAATAAGATCATCTATACCAATTTTTTCAGATTCCAAATACATGCATTAATATATGATATTTGTTTTTCTCTTTCTGCCTTACTTCACTGTGTATGACAGTCACTAGGTCCATCCATGTCAAAAGAGACATTTTAGAAAAGAGATTAAGCATTAATAAAAGCTCACTCTGCTTAATCATAATGGGGAATAAGGAACTGTGACCTGGATGTTATTCTGGTTTAACAGATGATTTCAGCATGATTGGGAAGAATGGATTATAAACCTAGACAAATGGATACAATTTCTCAAGCCACGAAAGCCAGGAATCCTAATCACTAGGCCATCAGGGAACTCTCCCTGCACCCTTTTTAAAATAAAAACCACTATCAAAAGTTCAGAAAATAAAAACAACATGGAAATGCCTTGTCAGTGAAAAGGAAATACAAAATAAAGGAAAGCAACTGGTAATCTTTGAATATTCCTACATAAGCTTTAAATCTCATTTTGGCCAGTAAAACTGTCCTCAATTTTTTATTCTAAAAAATGTTTAAATGATTGTTAGCACCAAAAACAGTAACAGTAACTTACATGCCTTTCTTTTCCCACAATCTGTTACTTATGAGAAAATGGAATTTTCATTGCTACACACCATCCAAAGAAAGTTGAAAAGGGGGAGTAAAAAATCTGAAAATGTGTCTAAGGTGCTAAATCTACTTCCCTACAACTCCTCAAATGATTTAAAATAGATTTAGAAACACATAAAGGCATTTATGGTATGTTCAAACCTCAGAAGAGCCAAGCTAGGTAAATGCAGATATATCTTTTGTCTTCAAATAGATCTTTTCTCCCTGATTAAAAAGTAATATACATATATTTTAGAAAATATGGAAAGAAAAAAAGAATCATAAAAAATAAAATAAAAATTGCTCATAATTCTATCATCCTATTATCATTTTGGTGTATGTAAAACCAGATTTTTCTTTATATATGCAATACACATATCTTCTCTCATACCCACCAATTTTCCCATCTGCTTCTCCCCCCACCCCAGTTGTGGGGCTTCCCTTCATAGAACAGCTTTGTGTAAATTATGGAACAGAACATATACATTATAAATTTTCATAAAATATTGGGAAGTAGAAGTAAAAGAAACTGTGAGAGAGGTAATTTCTTAATCTTTCATAACAGGGAGTCAATAGGATATTGCCTAAATTGGAATCATGTGGTTTAAGAAAATATGACCCCAACACCATTTTCTAAACACATTTTTGGTTTAACATTTCCAAACATACACAAACTATAGAGATTATTAACCTCTATGTATCCATCATCTAGCTTCAATAGCTACCAGTACAATCTTTCATCTATACCTCTCACCCCAACTCCAGATTATTTCAGTGCAAATCCCAGCTGCTGTAACATATCATCCATAAAATATTACAATACTTTCCCCAAGAGATGAAGGAAAAAAAATGCAATACTTCACACCTAAAAAAAATTAATAGGGCCTTCCCTGGTGGCGCAGTGGTTGAGGGTCCACCTGCCGATGCAGGGGACACGGGTTTGTGCCCCGGTCCGGGAAGATCCCACATGCCGCGGAGCGGCTGGGCCCGTGAGCCATGGCCGCTGAGCCTGCGCGTCTGGGGCCTGTGCTCCGCAATGGGAGAGGCCACAACAGTGAGAGGCCCATGTACCGCCAAGAAAAAAAAAAAAAAAAAAAATTCCTTAATATTATCAAGTATTCAGTAAGCATTCAAATTCCATCAATTATTTAATGCATTTTTAGAATACCTGGTTTGTTTGAACTAGGAGCCAAACAAGGTCCACACATAGTCTTATTTTTTTCATAAGCTCTTTTTTAACCTTAGTGGGGCCTTTTAGTAAATGATATCTTGTTTTGAAGAAAAGCAATATTCAGTTTAACCTCAATTTCCCTTTTATGTCAAATTCAAGTAACATTACACTCAACATTCTTTAAAAATGGAGTAAATCATACTACATGTGCTATTTTTTTTTTTTTTTTTTTTTTGCGGTACGCAGGCATCTCACTGTTGTGGCTTCTCCCGTTGCAGAGCACAGGCTCCAGACGCACAGGCTCAGCGGCCATGGCTCACGGGCCCAGCCACTCCGAGGCACGTGGGATCCTCCCGCACCGGGGCACGAACCCGCGTCCCCTGCATCGGCAGGCGGACTCCCTACCACTGCGCCACCAGAGAAGCCCTACATGTGCTATTTTTAAAGTAAAATGTAATAAATATAATTTTACTTAAATTTAACATAAAAAGAAAATGAACTGAAACTGAAGGAATTACTGAACTTCAAACATTTCCTTATTACATGAGATTTTCCTAAAAGACTCATTTCTAAGGTTAAGAAAATAGATTTAAGAGGTTGAGTTTTTTGTTTAAAGTAAATGTTTCAATATTAGACAACATCTAATTGACTTCTCACTATAAAAAATAAAAGTTAATATTTCTCCTATGCTTTCTCCCATCTTTATTCCTTTACTTCCCAATTTTTAAATTATAAATTTATATGGCTATTATTATTTTTTATTGATATAATTGACATATAACTTTATATTAGTTTCAGGTGTACAACATGATTCTATATATGTATATATTGTGAAATGATCCTCACAATAAATCTACTTAACATCCATCATCAAACATAGTTAATTACAAATTTTTTCTTGTGATGAGAACTTTTAATATCTACTCTCTCAGCAACTTTAATATATACAATACAGTATTATTAACTATAGGTATCATGCCAAAGATTACATCTCCAGGACTTATTTATTTTATAACTGGAAGTTTGTACCTTTTTGATTACCTTCACTCATTTCACCTACCCACCCCCAATCCCTACCTCTGGCAACCATCAATCTGTGCTATGTGTCTATGTGTTTTTTTTTTTTAATTCTTCATATAAGTGAGATCATACAGTATCTTTTGACTGACTTATTTCAATTCAGTTTGGTTATTATTTATTGAGTATTTATATGTGTCAGGCTGATTTAAACATTTTATAGAAGTCATTTAATTCTTACAATAGCACTATGAAGTCAATATTATTATCTCTATAAAATGAGTATAAGGAAATAATGTGGAAACCGAGGCCAAGTCAAATATTTAGTAAGTGGTAGACTTTGCATTTTAATGTAGCTATGTCTGCTTCCAAAGCCTGTGTGTTTGTTTTTTTTTTAAATAAATTTATTTATTTATTTTTGGCCACATTGGGTCTTCGTTGCTGCATGCAGGCTTTCTCTAGTTGCAGCGAGTGGGGGCTACTACTCTTCGTTGTGGTGCGTGGGCTTCTCATTGCAGTTGCTTTTCTTGTTGTGGAGCACGGGCTCCAGGCATGCGGGCTCAGTAGTTGTGGTGTGTGGGCTCAGTAGTTGTGGCTCGTGGGCTCTAGAGCACAGGCTCAGTAGTTGTAGCGCATGGGTTTAGTTGCCCCACGGCATGTGGGATCTTCCCGGACCAGGGCTCAAACCCATGTCCCCTGCACTGGCAGGCGGATTCTTAACCACTGCACCACCAGGGAAGCCCCCAAAGCCTGTGTCTTTAAACACTGCCTATAAGGAAATTAGAAAATGCAGTAACTAAGCACATTGAGATGTATGATAAATGCAAGGGAATTTAGAGAATGCAAAGATCACTGTTTGATTTGTGATAGGCTTTGAAAGGAAATGTAGAATTTAAATTAAAACAAATTATGGGGACGGTAACATGGTAGGAATATATAAAAAACAAATGTGGGGATTCTGGGAAGTTGCAGAGTAGGAAGCACCAGAAATTTGTCTTCCCACCTAGACAACAATTGTATCAGTAGAATCTGTCTGACATAACTATTTCAGAACTCTGGAGGCTATTGAAGGCTTGCAACTTCCAGGGGAAGACGTGGATCATAAATTACAGTTAATTCCAGTCAATTTCAAATCTTAGTTTAGCAGAGGCTACCCATCTCCCATTCCCTCACCCCATGGCAGGCAGCCATGTATGTGTTCTTAGAGCAGCTTACATGCCCCTTACTAGGAGCTAGGGTGGGCAATAAGGACCCTGTCCTCCAAATATCAGATATCAGGGATCTGCATTCTGATCATGGAGGTGCAGACACAGAGGCCATTATTATAACCTCCCTGGTTTGCTGCAAGCCTTTCCCCTTCTGGTGACTTCCAGGTGATTTAAAGGGCTTATGTCTTTTCCCTCCTCTTCATTTTCCTTTCCCCTCTTTTTGGAGCCAGATACCAAAGACTAGGACATTCAAAAGTAACTACATACACAGGGGAAATTAGAAGGTTATTATAAATGCCCAAGGAAAGGCACAGGCTCAGAAAAGACTTGAGAAGACCTTAATTTTACACTTTAGGCTGATCCTCAGCACAAAAATAGCCTACAACAATTAAAAAAAAAAAAGCATTACACCATACACAAAAATCAACTCAAAATAGATTAAAGACTTGACCGTAACTTCTGAAACAGTAAAACTACAAGAAGAAAACAGAGGGTAAGCTCCTTGACATTGGTCTTGGCAATGTTTTTTTTGGACTTGACACCAAAAGTACAAGCAACAAAAGCAAAAAAATCAACAAGTAGAACTACATCAAACTAAAAAGCTTCTGCACAGCAAAGGAAACCATCAATAAAATGAAAAAGCAACACATGGAATGGGAGAAAATATTTACAAACCACATATCCAATAAGTGATTAATATCTAAAATACACAAGGAACACACATATTAATAACTCAACAGCAAAAAACCAAATACCCAATTTAAAAATGGGCAAAGGTATTTTTTGATTTCCTCTTTGATTTCTTCAGTGATCTCTTCATTATTAAGTAGTGTATTGTTTAGCCTCCATGTGTTTGTATTTTTTACAGATCTTTTCCTGTAATTGATATCTAGTCTCATGGCGTTGTGGTCAGAAAAGATACTTGATACAATTTCAATTTTCTTAAATTTACCAAGGCTTGATTTGTGACCTAAGATATGATCTATCCTGGAGAATGTTCCATGAGCACTTGAGAAAAATGTGTATTCTGTTGTTTTTGGATGGAGTGTCCTATAAATATCAATTAAGTCCATCTTGTTTAGTGTGTCATTTAAAGCTTGTGTTTCCTTATTTATTTTCATTTTGGATGATCTGTCCATGGGTGAAAGTGGGGTGTTTAAGTCCCCTACTATGAATGTGTTACTGTCGATTTCCCCTTTTATGGCTGTTAGTATTTGCCTTATGTATTGAGGTGCTCCTATGTTGGGTGCATAAAAATTTCACAATTTGTATGGAAACACAAAAGACCCCGAATAGCCAAAGCAATCTTGAGAACGAAAGAAGGAACTGGAGGAATCAGGCTCCCTGACTTCAGACTATACTACAAAGCTACAGTCATCAAGACGGTATGTTACTGGCACAAAAACAGAAAGATAGATCAATGGAACAGGATAGAAAGCCCAGAGATAAACCCATGCACATATGGACACCTTATCTTTGATAAAGGTGGCAGTAATGTACAATGGAGAAAGGACAGCCTCTTCAATAAGTGGTGCTGGGAAAACTGGACAGGTACATGTAAAAGTATGAGATTAGATCACTCCCTAACACCATACACAAAAATAAGCTCAAAATGGATTAAAGACCTAAATGTAAGGCCAGAAACTATCAAACTCTTAGAGGAAAACATAGGCAGAACACTCTATGACATAAATCAAAGCAAGATCCTTTCTGACCCACCTCCTAGAGTAATGGAAATAAAAACAAAAATAAACAAATGGGACCTAATGAAACTTCAAAGCTTTTGCACAGCAAAGGAAACCATAAACAAGACCAAAAGACAACCCTCAGAATGGGAGAAAATATTTGCAAATGAAGCAACCGACAAAGGATTAATCTCCAAAATTTACAAGCAGCTCATGCAGCTCAATAACAAGAAAACAAACAACCCAATCCAAAAATGGGCAGAAGACCTAAATAGACATTTCTCCAAAGAAGATATACAGACTGCCAACAAACACATGAAAGAATGCTCAACATCATTAATCATTAGAGAAATGCAAATCAAAACTACAATGAGATATCATCTCACACCAGTCAGAATGGCCATCATCAAAAAATCTAGAAACAATAAATGCTGGAGAGGGTGTGGAGAAAAGGGAACCCTCTTGCACTGCTGGTGGGAATGTGAATTGGTTCAGCCACTATGGAGAACAGTATGGAGGTTCCTTAAAAAACTACAAATAGAACTACCATATGACCCAGCAATCCCACTACTGGGCATATACCCTGAGGAAACCAAAATTCAAAAAGAGTCATGTACCAAAATGTTCATTGCAGCTCTATTTACAATAGCCCGGAGATGGAAACAACCTAAGTGCCCATCATCGGATGAATGGATAAAGAAGATGTGGCACATATATACAATGGAATATTACTCAGCCATAAAAAGAAACGAAATTGAGCTATTTGTAATGAGGTGGATAGACCTAGAGTCTGTCATACAGAGTGAAGTAAGTCAGAAAGAAAAAGACAAATACCGTATGCTAACACATATATATGGAATTTAAGAAAAAAATGTCATGAAGAACCTAGGGGTAAAGCAGGAATAAAGACGCAGACCTCTTAGAGAACGGACTTGAGGTTATGGGGAGGGGGAAGGGTGAGCTGTGACAGGGCGAGAGAGAGTCATGGGCATATACACACTAACAAACGCAGTAAGGTAGATAGCTAGTGGGAAGTAGCCGCATGGCACAGGGATATTGGCTCGGTGCTTTGTGACAGCCTGGAGGGGTGGGATGGGGAGGGTGGGAGGGAGGGAGATGCAACAGGGAAGACATATGGGAACATATGTTTATGTATGACTGATTCACTTTGTTTTAAAGCAGAAACTAACACACCATTGTAAAGCAATTATACCCCAATAAAGATGTTAAAAAAAAAAAAAAAAAATGGGCAAAGGACCGGAACAGACATTTTTCCAAAGAAAACATATAAGTGACCAACAGGTATAGGACAAGGTGCTCAACATCACTAATCATCAGGGAAATACAAATCAAAACCACAATAAGATAATGCTTCATACCTGTTAGGATGGTATTATCAAAAAGATAAGAGATAACAAATGCTAGCAAGAATGTGGATAAAAGGGAAACTTTGTACACTTGGTGGGAATGTAAAGTGGTATAGCCACTATGGAAAACAATATGGAGGTTTCTCAAGAAATTAAAAATAGAACTACCATATGATCTAACAACCCCGTTTCTGGGTGTACATCCAAAGGAAAAAAATCATTATTTCAAAGAGATATCTGTATTGTCATGTTTATTGCAGCATTTTTCACAGTAGCGAAAGTATAGAAACAATATAAGTATCCATCAATAGATAAATGGATCAAGGAAAAAAAATGTTACTCAGTCTTTTTAAGACAGAAATCCTGTCATTTGTGACAACATGGAAGAATCTGGAGGGCATTATGCACTGGAGATATTTCACCTGGAGGTGAAATAAGCCAGAAAGAAAGACAAACATTGCATAGTATCACTTAATGTAAAATCTAAAAAAACTGAGCTCCTAGAAACAGAAAGTAGAAAAATGTTTGCCAGGGACTGGGGGGTGGGGGGAAATAGGGAGAGGTTGGTAAAAGGGTACAAACTTTCAGTTACACGATGAATAAGGTTTGAGGGTCTAATGTACAACGTGGTGACTATAGTTGATAACACTGTATTGCTACCTACTTTTTTTTTTTTAAGTAGAGTTGATTTACAATATTGTGTTAGTTTCAGGTATACAACAAAGTGATTCAGTTAGATAGATAGATTGATATAGATATAGATAGATATATTCTTTTTTTCTGATTCTTTCCTATTATAGGTTATTACAGATGCTGAATATAGTTCCCTGTACTGTTACAGTAAATACTTGTTTATTTTATATATGGTGATGTGTATCTGATAACACTGTATTGTACAATTGAAATCTGCTAAGAGAATAGATCATAAATGTTCTCTCTCACACACACACAAAGGTAAATATATGTTAGGTGATGGATGTGTTAATTAACATGATGGGGGGAATCTTATCGCAGTGTACACATATATCAAATCATCATGTTGTATACTTTAAATATTTTATAATTTTGTCAGTTATACCTAAATAAATCTGGAAAAAAAAAAACCCAGCAAACTCTGGGTAAGGGGCATAATCTGATTTCCAGAGTTACCATATCATTAGATTCAAATGTCTAATTTTCAGTCAAAAAAATCATAAGATGGGCTTCCCTGGTGGCGCAGTGGTTGAGAGCCCCCCTGCCGATGCAGAGGACGCGGGTTTGTGCCCCGGTTCGGGAGGATCCTGCATGCCACGGAGCGGCTGGGCCTGTGAGCCACGGCCACTGGGCCTGCATGTCCGGGGCCTGTGCTCCGCAACAAGAGAGGCCACGGTGGTGAGAGGCCCGTGTACCGCAAAAAAAAAAAAAAAATCATAAGACATATAAACAGTTCAGTATGCTGACTCAAAGGAAAAAAAAAAAGACAGAAACTGTCCCAGAAAGACCAGATGGCAGACCTAGTAGACAAAGACTTTAAAACAACTATCTTAAAGATTCCCAAAGAACTAAAGGAATATGTGGAGAAAGTCAGGAAAATGATGTATGAACAAAATGGAAATATCAGTAAAGAGGTTGAAAACTTAAAAAGAAATCAAAAAGGAATTCTAGAGCTGAAAGTATAATAACTGAAATTAAAAAATTTACTAGAGGGATTCAAAGGCAGATTTGAGCAGACAAAAGAATTAACAAACTTGGAGACAGGACAAATTGAAATTATTGAGTCTGAGGAACAGAAAGAAAAAAGATTGAAGAATGATGAACAGATCCTAGGGAACTGTGGGATATCAACAAAAGTGAACCAACGTATACATTTTGGGCCTTCCAGAAGAGAAAGCAAAAGGGGCAGAGAGATTATTTGAAGAAATAATGGCCAAAAACTTCCCAAGTTTGATGAAAGATATACATATAAATATCCAAAAGCTCAATGAACTCCAAATAGGATGAACTCAAAGAGACACACACTGAGTCACATTAAAATCAAACTGCTGAAAGTCAAAGACAAAGAGAGACCTTGAAAGCAACAGAAGATAAGCCACTTGTCCCATACAAGAGATGCTCAATAAGATTATCAACAAATTTCTCATCAGAAACGTTGGAGGCCAGAAGACAATGAGCTGATATATTCAAAGTGCTAAAAGAAAAAAAAACAACAAACCTGTCAACCAAGAATTCTATATCTGGCAAAACTATCTTTCAAAAGTGAAGGAGAAATTAAGACATTCCCCGATAAACAAAAGCTCAGGGAGTCTTTACCACTAGGCCTGTCCTGCAAGAAACGCTAAAGAGAGTCCTACAGGTAGAAATGAAAGGACACTGGACAGTAACCCAAAGAAGTATGAAGAAATAAAGATGTCAGTAAAGATAAACATATGGGCAATTACAAAAGCTAGTATTATAGTAAAAATGGTTTGTAACTCCATTTTTTGTTTTCTACATGATTTAAGAGACTAATACACTTTATTATTTTTTTTCCCAATGAGGTATATACTTTCTTTTTTTTGAGACTAATACACTTTAAAACATTAGTCTAAAAATGAGTATTAGTATAACTTTGGTTTGTTACTCTACATTCTGTTTTGTACATAATTTAAGAGACTAATGCATCATAATTAGTTTAACTTTCGGGGCACAAAATGTATAAAGATATAATTCTGTAACATCAAGAACTAAAAGGGGTGGGATAGAGCTATACAGAAGCAGAGTTCTCCTATTTTATTCAAGTTAAGTTGGTATAAATTCAAATTAAAGTGTTATAACTTTAGGATGTTAAATGTAGTCCCCATGGCAACAACAAAGAAAATAGTTACAGAATATATAGAAAAGGAAATGAGAAGAGAATTAAAACATTTCAGTATATTTATGTTTGGTTTGAACATAAATTCCACAATTTGTTGGCCAGTTTAACTTTGACTCCCATAAAGAGAGGATAATATTTGCCTTACGGGATCAAGCAAGAAAAAGTGCAAAATGTTTTGAAAACTTTGTTATACTAATAAAATATGAAGAGGGAGACAAAAGAGATGAAATGGCTCCCATCAAGTTTACAGAGTCAGTGGTTACTGCCAGAAGTCCAAATTTAAGTGGGTGGGTTTTGTCTTAATATCAATACCAGATATTTTAGAAGACAACAGTGTGCCACTGGTGGTTGGGGGAGCATACAGAGAGGCAGGCTCTCAATGAAAACAGCTTAAACTATATTTTCCTACTGTTAAAATAGGACATTGGTCTCCCAGTTTATTTCCTTTTGTACCAATAGTAAATAATTCTTTGTGGTTATATGACTAGATATAATTTTTAAAAAGCAAAACAAAAGTTTTTCTTTTTTAATAACAGCCTGTGTTAATAAAAACCACAAAACCTGACAAACGAGTCTTTCTGATACACTTGCCCTATTCACAATGGCAATACTAGTGACAAGAGATTTATTGTTCATTTTGTGCTATCAGGAAACTAAAAGACCAGGTCGTGACCTAAATTATAAATTACACTTTTAATCTTTTGATTTTAATAAAATGTTTTAGAACTGAGCAACTTTCAAAGAGGAGCAATTTTCTCCCTCTATAGCCATTCATCCACAAGTTGTTTACTGACTTATTGTGACTGATTTTTTTTAACTTACTGATTGTTCACTGAGATTTTTTTACCAGCTTTAAAAATGTTTGCACTTCCAGTCTCCCATCGCTAATAAATTACAATGAGTAAATTATAACTGATGAAGGATCATTAGTAAGCTTGAAAAGCTTAGCATTAACATATTTTATAATTTAAAATGAAAGTTTTATCAGTTTGATTTATCATTTTTATATACGTATGAAGAGTGACATTGTTTGAAAGAACATAATTAGTAAGTACAAGAATATTGTTAGCAGCACTATTCATAATGGACTCCTGAATGTCCATCTACCAGTAGAATGAATGGTCATATATCCATATAATGAAATACTATCTTGCAATAAACTGAATTAAATTATATGCAACAACATGGATGAATTTCAAACATATTGGACAAAAGACTACATGACAGTATTAATCCCAAAACATAAAGTTTAAAAACAGGCAAAACTAAAATATATTGTTTAGGGATATATACACATGTTAAAACTACAGGGAGGTAGGACAGCATGTGATTAGGGAAGGGCACAAGATGATGCCTCCAGGATTCTGATAATGTTCTATTGATGGTGGTTACATGAGTGTTTGCTTTAAAATTGCTTGTTAAATTTTACATATGTATTTTATACACTTTTTTGAATGTGCTATATTTCACAATTTTTGAAAAGTTAAACAATAAAACACACAACTGGATGTCCAGCTCTGGTACTTGTTTCAAAACATCTGAGTTCATTTAAAGGAGATGGGATTTTTTCAAATATTTGTGATTTTTCTAGCTGCAAATCACTGAAATTATTACAAACATCCAGCTCATGTTCTTTTTTCCTAGAAACTGTCTCTCTTCACAGACTAACTCTTGCTTATCTTCAGAATTCAGGTTAAGAGTTATCCCCTCCCAGAAGTCTTTCCCAGTATATCTTCTCCTTCCCTCTCCCACCTATTACTTTCCACACCCATCCAAGTTAGATGTCTTTCTTTGTTCCCTCAGTACTCAGAACATAGTTATGCGTATATCGCACTGTACTCCAACAGTCCACTGACTTTCCTGACCCCCTCCTAACTTCTCCAGCCATTCCCAGGCCACTAGACTATAAGTAATCTCAAAAGCAGGGACTATTGTTTTTGTTCTAATATTCAGCACTTGACATATATGAGGCATTCAATAAAGTTTTGGTGACTAAACAAATGAATGAAAATATATTTCCCTAATACCAATGAACAATACTTCTTGTCGATTTTTACTCCAGTGACATGAGAAATATGGTGAAAAGCTTTTATGTCACAGTGCTTAGTAAGCACTCAATAAATGGCATTATTAAGCAAGAGCTTTGCAAGGAAGCGAAGAGGGCTAAAAAACACTATCCAAATTTAAAAGATTATGGCCAAAAGTCAAAAGCATTAGTAGGTTCACTCCTCTTACAGGTAACTTAATTATAAAGATTTTCATAAAGAAGTTTTAAATATATTAGTAATTTAATGAAAGCATTAACTGTCCATGAATCAATACAAATATCTATATCAAAACTCTTAACAGAGGCAATAATGACAAATAAACAGGATCTTGATTTCAACAGGAAATAAATCTATTTTATTTTGGTCAGGCTGGTGCTCAAGTTTAATTTTCTCAGTTGAGGTCAGTGTTACTCAACTGAGGTAACATCTAATTTTAAACATATTTGAAAGGTTAGACTCTTCAACATAAAAATTTCTTGATTATTTCACAAGACAATGAAGCTTAATATTTTAAACTAGTCTGTGGCAGCTACTACTCAGAAGACTCTTAAGAAAGGATGACAGTAATATTTCACAAGCAATCTGACTATATGACCTGCTGTCATTTTTTTCTAGGCCTACAATTCTTTTTTTTTTTTTTTTTTTTTTGCAGTACGCGGGCCTCTCACCGTTGCGGCCTCTCCCGCTGTGGAGCACAGGCTCCGGACGCGCAGGCCCAGCGGCCATGGCTCACGGGCCCAGCCGCTCCGCGGCATGTGGGATCCTCCCGGACCGGGGCACGAACCCATGTCCCCTGCATCGGCAGGCAGACTCCCAACCACTGCGCCACCAGGGAAGCCCTACAATTCTTGAAATATTAGTCTCATTATGTTATTTTCTACATATAGGCTTTTTAAAACATAATTTAAAAAATTATAGCATTAGGTTCTATACTTTAAACTTTATGAAACTCTTCAGCAAAAGTTAACTTTGAGACATTGGGATGCAAAGTTTAACATTTGGCAATTTTTTTTTGACATGTCACAAATAAACCATGAAAAAACAAGAAATTACATATATACCAAAACATATACTCACAAAGAACACAGAGCAAAAACATCCTTCAATTGTATACAAAAATGAAATGGACGTTGCTGTTTTCATCAGGCTAATCCTCTTTTACTTAAAGGAAAGAGTCTAAGTCTCGCCTGGCACTTAAAATCATTCCTACTCTGATCTGAGTCTAATTTGTCAATTCTGAATCTCATGGTTTTCTAAAAACACCATCTACTTCAGTCATACTGGTACTCAATTATCTCCCAAATTCATCAAGCTCATGAAACCTCTGCTCACTCATCCAGAATGTGTTCCCTTCCCTTCTTCCATTTATGTAAATCCTATCCATTCTTACAGGCCCAGCTGGTTTTACTGCCTTCTGTTCTTCCCCAGATTATTTCCACTTATGATGATCTCTCCTTCCTCCAACTTCCTCTGCTCTTACTGTTCTAACTTGGAAACACTTGCTGTTTTTTAGTTGTCGTTTACTTCTTTAAAAATCTTTTGAATTGTGAAATATAATGCACACACAGAAGAGTACACAAAAGTGAAAAGCTCAATGATTTATCCCCAAGTGCATATCCATGAAACGTTCCCCAAGTAGAGAAATAGAAAACTGCTAGCACCCAGAAACCCCTTCATGCTCTTGTCTAATCACTAAAACTCCCCTCCTCCCCTGCTCCTCACTACCCTAACAACTATGGTAATCCCCTTCTTGCTTTTCTGTATGTTTTACCACCTAAATATGCAATCCCAGATACCATAGTTTAGTTTTTTGAATTTTATATACACATAATCATACAATATGTATTCTTTGTGTCTGGCTTCCTTTGTTGAACATATATGAGAATCATACATGTTTTGTAACAATGTTCATTTTCATTCTATATAAAAATATATTTATACTCATTTAAATAAATGAACGATTCATTTTTATCCACTCTTCTGTTGATGGAGCTTTGGGTTACTTAATTTTTTTTTTTTGGGTTACTTAATTTTTAAAAAGACGTATTATTTGTTTTATAGTATATATAGACGTATTATTTGTTTTATAGTATAAAATATTATACTATTTTATATTTACCTTAGTATTTGTATAATGCTAAGCACATTAAACATTGATTAAATAAATCAACAAGTGGTTTGAGAGATAAGAAGAAAATAAGTTGAGCTGGAAATCAATGTAGTATTTTTTAGAGAAAGTTATGTAACTGGCATTTTGGAACAACTATTACTACTTTAATAAATCAGAAGGTTTGACTTCTCCTATTTATGTACGCCTAAGGATTTATCATTTCTCATTCTTTCTGAGCCAACTGAAAGCTAAAAACTTAATTTATCAGCTATCTCCAAAAATAAAATTCAAACAATTCAAAAGGTGGATATTATCTGCCCATCTTTATACAGTATTTCACCAATATGTTGAATACGCACTACGATCATAGCTCTAAACAAGCTCCTTTATTTTTTTATCCTATTTCCTTAAGTTTATATTAACTATTATAAATTTAGAAACACAAAGACAAGTCCAAAGGCAGTTTTGCTACAGAACAGAAGCAAAAATTCTAGTACCTAGGTTCAGCAGGAAATTAATCATTCCTATTCAAAACTAAAACAAACAAAACAGCTTTTTAGATCTAATATGCTCTTCTGTTTTAGTGATTGAATGTTTCCTAGGCACCGTGTAAACATCTCAAAATAGTATTTATACCACCTAATCTTCAGACCTACTCTGACTTTCTCTTAGAGAGTCAGTTTTGCTTTTTCATTTATTTGACTTTTATAAAACTAGACCCTCACCAACTTTCTCAGCAAACAGGAATATATTCTTCCGGGTAAGATTTTATGATATATTTGCATCTTGGCCAAGTACACATGGGAATGTCTCTAACGTTAGTTTTAATAATACACAGGCTATAACAAGTCTTTTAATTTCTGTTCAAGTTGGTAATTTAACATGACAAAAATCAGAGAAGGGAAAAGTGGTAAAGAAAAACTAAACTAAACTAAAATAAGGGTATTCTCAAGTTGAGGAGTCAATGTAGAAAAGAACAGATATTACTGGATGTATGTAACCAATTCATTTCTAAGAACAACAATCAAAGCCACATTTAGTATTTTTTTAATATAAAGTAACATTTTAATTTGATAAGTTTTCAAAACTGAGGCCAATAATAAATATGCCTCTTTTTGTACTCACCAAAGTCTTCTTAACAAGGAAGTAGATTATTTAAAATATTATTTGTATATCCTTTTTTTTTTTGGCTGCATTGCACAGCATGTGAGATCTTAGTTCCCCAACCAGGGATCAAACCTTCGCCCCCTACTTTGGAAGCGCGGAGTCTTAACCACTGGACCACCAGGGAAGCCCCTATTTGTATATTTTTATAACCTCTTCATTAGCGAAGAAAGTGATGGGAAAACACAATAAAAAGTTAAATTACAAGTGAAGGATAATGTATACTACTAATAGAAAAGCCAAGAAAATATTTGGTTGTATCACAAGATTTGCTATCTCGACTAATTTTATTATAAAATAGATGTTCTGTTAATAAGGGAAAAATTAGAAAAAAGGGAAAGCTGTAATTAATTTTAAAACATTTTCTAAAATAATCCTCATCAATTGTTGATATTTAACTTCTAAAAATCCACAGAATAGAGGGACTTCCCTGGTGGTCCAGTGGTTAAGACTCCTCGCTCCCAGTGCAAGGGGTCCAGGTTCCTGGTCAGGGAACTAGATCCCACAGGCCACAACTAAGGTTTTCATGCTGCAATTAAAGATCCCACGTGCCATCAACTAAAGATCCTGCACGCAGCAACAAAGATCCCACATGCTGCAGCTAAGACCCGGCGCAGCCAAATAAATAAATAAATATTTTTTTAAAAAAATAGCTGCTCTGCTTGTCCAAAACCACTAATAAAAATAAAGATACACAGAATAGAATAAAAGTTATTCTTCTGTATTATAAGAAACCAACCCCTGTTTATTTTTGTAAGACAGCTAATCATACATGTTCCTTGTCTTCTCATTTAAAAGACTTTTCTCCCCAAAGCTCAAGAAGACTTCAATGTGTGAGCCCTCTTTCTTAGTTTAATAAGAGGTTATTTCACCATCAATCTCACTTGGGAAACTACAAGTACAAACACTTTATACTGTGTTACATCTTCTAAAATTCTGGAGTAATTTTGTAATTAAATTATACTTCAAGAATTATACTTCTGGATTTTACCCTCCAAGTATCAACCATCCTCCCAAACTCCCCCATCCCCCAGATGGCTGAAGCACAATTCTAAGGCCAATTTAGTATCAATGAAAATATTTTATCAGATTACTTCCTAAAAACATTCCAATATTTAAGTCTTTGAGACAGCATAGCAAATCCAATTGCATTACCTCTTTATCTTTTAGTCCCAGGAGCAATACTTCTTCCATAAGCGTGAGGCGGATATCCTTAGAGTCTTCAGTGTCCTCATTGTCTTGACTTCTGTCTTGATTAGTGTCTTCCTCACTTTCCACCTTCTTTTCAGAGTTCTTCCCTCCTTCTGTACGACGGGCCCGGTGAGTTAAAGTGGTCATTCTTACCTGTCTCTGGAGGGGGTGATGAAAAAATATCTATATGTGTGCTTATGTAAATAAACATCTAGATATTCATAAATGCATACTAAAAATATATACAGGTAAGAAATATTTACAAACTTAAATAAAGAAAGGAAAGAGTAATGACCAGAAAAAATTAGGTGGATAACAATATCTTTTCCAAAGTAAAATAGGTTGAACTCCACTGGAGGCATTGACAAGAAATCAAATCATTAATTCTAAAGACCAGTAGAAAGGACCGACTTTTTTTTTTCTTTTTTTGTGGTACGCGGGCCTCTCACTGTTGTGGCCTCTCCCATTGCGGAGCACAGGCTCCGGACGCACAGGCTTAGCGTCCATGGCTCACGGGCCCAGCCGCTCCGCGGCATGTGGGATCTTCCCGGACCGGGGCACGAACCCGTGTCCCCTGCATCGGCAGGCGGACTCTCAACCACTGCGCCACCAAGGAAGCCCAGGACCGACTTTTAAGCCTGCTGATTTCTTGTGCATAACCTAATCACATAATCATTGTGATTCCTTTCACAAAATGGATTCTCCCCAAGTTAAATAATATGGAACAGCAAAAAATTGTGAGCATCCAGCTCCGAAGAGCATACAGTAATTTATGTGCAATTTCTATAAATATTCAACAGTTCATTATAAAACATACAAAAAAATAGTGAAAAAAATTAAGAAAAACTAAATAGAAATATATGTTCTAATATTTCCTTCCCAAACCCTAATGACTCATTTCATGCATTCACTTTGGAGATTACCAGTCTACAGAATAACACTCAGAAGATCATGTGTAGTAACTTTCATCTCTATCCCTAGGCTAGCCACCCTGCAAACACACAAACAGCTGACAACAAAAAGCACTGGCAAGAGAATGTTAAAAGATTAGCAGATTCTTTCTCAAGTACAAAAAAAATCAGAGCACAAGCCCTTTTATACCATGCACTATAGTTTTTTTAAAATCTACAGTCAAGAGAAATTGCACTACCATGTGTGATAAAGTTTAAAGTTAGCATACTTTAGATATATCTAAATGTCATTTTTAAGATGAAATACAATAAATATTTTAAATCAGCAATTACTGAAAATAGCTTTTTCAAGATCAAAAGAATGCATTCAAGAGACTGGATCCCATTCTATCTTCTAGTAATATCTTCCATTACTCCCAATTATGTACTGGTAAACCATTTCTCAAACATGTCCATGCCTTCCACCTCTCTCCTTTGTACAGGCTGGAGTTCTCTCCCTTTTCCCTTCCTTTCTAAATTCTACACATTCTTCAAAGTCCTATTGAGGACCCACTGTAAAGCCTTCAGTGAATCTGCTTCTCCATTACCCCTATGTCCCATAGCCAGAATAGGTCTCTCCTCAGCTGTACGTTCACACAACTTTATTTATACTTACTTCCTTTAAAGTATTTATTATAGTCTTTCTTTTGGTATGGCTGTCTCTCAACTGTAAACTTCTTGAGGGCAGGGATATTGTCTTCTTGGGTTTTTATATTCTCCATAGCAACTAGCACAATGTCTTTAACGTTGTAACTGCTCGATAAATATATACTGATTAAAATGAATACTCAGAAATGCATGTAAACGTTTAAAAAAGAAATACAAATGAAGTGACTTACAAAAGATTCTTTGTACAAGGCTATATTTCAAATAATTCTTGGCGGGAGGTGGGAAGAAGAGTGAAAGAGGAAGAGAAGCATGAAATAAATGCTTAAAGGCACTAACCCTATCTGGCACGGTGAATAGAGCTCATATCCTAACCCAATCCAAGAAACTTTAAATCTTCAGGGCAAAAAAATAATGGGGCATTTTCTTTGAAAAATTAATCGCCCTTGGACATTTACTAGTTAAAGACCCTATTTGAAAAAAAAAAACCCAAGGGCCCCAAAATTAAATAAATAAAAACCTCCCTCTCCCCACAAAATGAAAAATTTGGAGGTTTTTTTTTTTTCGACGTTAGAAAATGTATTGATATTTCCCCCGTTGCTTACCTGACGTTATTTCCTGGGTTACGGCCAAACTCAGGCTGCAGCTTGCGCTCTATTTCAGGGGGACACCTGTCCCCACCCCCACCCCCCCACCCCCGACCGAGTAGGTGAAAAACTTCTCAGCCACGCAGAGAGAACAAACTTCCTGATCCTTCGATGCACAGAAGGAATAACACATCAGCTTCCTCAGGATCACTAAGCAACCTACCTTGGTTTCTTCATTGGACCAATCAGAAACCTCCAAGGTTGAGTTCAGCCAATCGGAGCTTACGAGGGGAGGCTCTCCCCCCGCCCGGCTACTGCGTTGCGATCCAGACAAACACCACCAAAAGGAGGCAGGTTTGGGCTCAACCTGACAGCTGGTCAATCCAATGAAGGAACCTTGGTAGAGAAAGGAAAGAGGGCTGCGCTCCCCACCCTCCATTAAACCGGCCAATCAAAGCGTTCGGTGAGCTATCACCAGCTGCCGATCTACAAAGGTTTCTGTTGGTCAACCTCAGTGTAGCAGGTGTGTTACTGTAGCAGTGTATACTGTACTATTACAATTAGGTGAGATGGGTTGGGATCCAATAAAGCTAAGAATACATAAACATTTAAAAATTGGTTGTTTTCGACAGTTAGCTTATCCCTAACTTTCCTGTTCCAGAAAAAACCGATCTGAGTCAGTTTGTGGACGTTTACTTGGTTTACATTAAACAGAATAGGCACATTTCTACCATAGCATTCGTTCTAACATTCGCTATTAGTGCTTGTTACTGGCAAGCCCACGGATAATAATATGTTTTTAGAATATGGCTGCTGAAAATGCAAGAGGCAAACAGACCAAGTTTTAAGCTTTTCTTTTCTAGAGCACAGAAAACAGTCAAGTCTGGAACCGGGTCCCAGGTTTCTCACTAAAAGCACAGTATCTTTCACTACCACTCAAAAGTTCTAGAAAGCGTGCTCAACTCTTGCAAAGTAACATCTACTGAAATGATCTCAAAATTAGTGCCTAAAAATTTTCTGCTATTTAAATAAAAATTAGAAGCCATGAAAGAGTCTAGATGCTGAACATTTTATTTATGCTGCCAAAAATGGCACTTTAAAATCATTTTCTCTTGTAGTAAAAAATGTTAAAAGTTAAAGCACCGATTTTTAATTGTACATTATATATTATCATGTTAATACACTATATCAAAGTACTGAAGAACATTGTTTTAATAACATGACAGACATAGCCAGTTAAATTGTATAGTTTTAACACAAGTAAAAAGTGAATTACTATCAAAATTTAATACCAAAATAAACATTATTTACTTCAAAAAATGGCTTTAGAGGACCTTAAACGTTAATATATGTTAAAAGAAAGTGTCCACCAAAATGGAAGATAGATCAATATTGAGTAGATAATTAACATAACAAATTATGACACTGGTACTTTTAATTCAAAAGTTCTCCTGAGTTTGTCTCAGATAAGATTAAGGATCACAATATGATAGTCAGCTAAGGATTAATTTTAGTGTACTAACTTCTTAAGACTAATGTAAGTTTGCAGAGGTAGGGCAAACACACCTTAAAACAGTAATATAATGTCCTTTAAATGTTGTGAAGAACTTTGCAAACATGCAGAAATAAATTTTTTTTTTTTTTTTTTTTCGCTGTGCGTGGGCCTCTCACTGTCGTGGCCTCTCCCGTTGCGGAGCACAGGCTCCGGACGCGCAGGCTCAGCGGCCATGGCTCACGGGCCCAGCCGCTCCGCGGCATGTGGGATCCTCCAGGACCGGGGCACGAACCTGTGTCCCCTGCATCGGCAGGCGGACTCTCAACCACTGTGCCCCCAGGGAAGCCCAGAAATAAATTTTTTTATGTATTTTTCTTTGGTTCACTAAGCTTTCTTCTTTTTGGCACTGACTCTTGACTAGAAGAATCAAGGTGATGAAGGACCTGTCAAAAGAAAACAACTACTAAGAATAGATACTTTCCAGTTTAAATGTCTTTAAGTTTTGAGCTTTTTCATGTCTCTGAGGTCCCTTCCTTCCTTCCTTCTTTCCTTTCTTCTTTTAAAAAATTGTAACTAACATACCATTTCCTAAGATAGGATAGCTGGGTTCTCTAAAAGTAGGTAAATTTTATTATTGACATATTTATATATCCTGATGGCTGCTGAAAGTATAGCCTTACAAAGTATAAGGTTTTCATTAGGGATGTTGGAGTAGTTAGAAAGATAGATTTGACATTATGTTCTCAAAATAGTAAAATATTTTGAGGGGAATGAGGGGGGAGAGATTAAAAAATGAGCTGCAAATAGAGAAACATTCCACTTTGGCATCATGTAAGATTTAAATCATGTTTTGTTTTTGTATATGGTGCTTAGCAGTGCCTGATAGATTTTAGAAATTCATTGCACCCTTGAATGAATGGGAGGGTGAATTAGGAAAATTGCTAACAAGATTCTGAGTTATCAAACTTTTATTTTTCTGGTAAAACTCACTAATGATACAAATTGGATTATGATTTTGCAGAAAAAATCAAGGCTTAACACACTGGGGAAAAAATTAAAGAACCTAATATATCAGGTTATTCCATTCCCTTCTTAAGATATATAAATTGAAAACAGTATTAACCAACTAGTATATTTTTGAGATTACCCCTTTAACACTTGATTTCTAAAAAGAATCTTAAGTTTTCAGTTATCTAATTTTAACCTACTACTACTAATAAAAATTCTGGTTGAAAAAGTATAAATATTTATCTCAGAAATGACAAATACATTATCTGATTTGGTAAAATAAGGTTCCAAATATAAGACAACTGTTACAAGATTTAGGTCAGGAAAATTTTCTTTCTTCTAAGATACTAGGAGGAGATGCTATATTTTTAGAGAAAATGTGGATTTGGTAACTTACCTTGTTTCTACTTTCTCTAGAAAGCTCAGATCAAACCTGTGGCCCAATTCTAATTCTATATAAATAAAATGGCCTGAATATTCTTGTACTCTCATTTTCTCATTCTATTCATATTTTTCCTGACATAGATCTTTTAAATTTTTATTTTATTTTTATTTATTTTTGGCTGCATTGGGTCTTTGTTGCTGCGCGTAGGCTTTCTCTAGTTGCGGTGTGCGGGCTTCTCACTGCAGTGGCTTCTCTTGTTGCAGAGCATGGGCTCTAGGCGCGCGGGCTTCAGTAGTTGTGGCACGCGGGCTCTAGGGTGCAGGCTCAGTAGTTGTGGTGCACGGACCTAGTTGGTCCGCGGCATGTGGGATCTTCCTGGACCAGGGATCAAACCTGTGTCCCCTGCATTGGCAGGCGGATTCTTAACCACTGCGCACCAGGGAAGTTCCCTGATGTTGATTTTTATTTTATAAATTCCTCCAACTATTTCAGATCATTCATGGAATAAGACAGTAAATGTTTACATGGAAAAATTAATAAACCACATAGCATATTTTATTTTAAAATCACCCCATTTTTTAGAATCAAATATATTTAAACAAGATTTAGATACCAGAGCTCTGAGGTATATCCAGGAATATAATCATATTTATCATTAAATTTAATCTATAGTAATGATATTCTGATACTTGCTATTTTATTCAGCCTATAAGACTTACTGTTTTCGCAGATTCAAGCTGACTTCTCTTCCGATTTTCCTTAGAAGATTTTACTTGTTGATTTCCATTAGCCTCCACAAAGATAGAATAATTACTAATTGGTTATTTCTCAAAGAACAACAAACATGCTTTTTCAACCGCAGGCAGCTATATGCGGTTTTTAAAAGAACAACTTTACTGCGATATAATTCAGATACAATTCATCCATTTAAAAGTGTACAAAATTAAGTGATTTTAAGTATATTCACAGAGTTGTGCAACCATCACCACAGTCAATTTTACAGCACTTTCATCCTCCAAAAAGAAATCCTGTACCCTTATAGCTATCACTCCCCTATTCCCCCATCCTCCCGCCAGCATTAAGACTTTCTGTTTCTATACAAATCCCTATTCTGGGCTTTCATATAAAGGGAACCATATTTTATATATATATATATATATATATATATATATATATATATATATATATATAGTGTGTGTGTGTGTGTGTGTGTGTGTGACTGGGTTCTTTCACTTAAAGAAACGTACTGGTACTTCATTCCTTTTTATGGCTGAATAATAATAGTCTACTGTATGAATACCACATTTTGGGGCTTCCCTGGTGGCGCAGTGGTTGAGAGTCCGCCTGTCGATGCAGGGGACACGGGTTCGTGCCCCGGTCTGGGAAGATCCCACATGCCACGGAGCGGCTGGGCCCGTGAGCCATGGCCACAGAGCCTGTGCGTCTGCAGCCTGTGCTCCGCAACGGGAGAGGCCACAACAGTGAGAGGCCCGCGTACAGAAAAAAAAAAAAAGAAAGAATACCACATTTTGTTTATCCATTCATCTGTTACATTTAGGTTTTTTCCCCCACCTTTTGCCTATTGTGAATAATGCTACATATGCGGTTTTTAAAATGAATATTGGATGGTGACAAATTATTAGCTGCTATAGTATTATTCTCTAAAAGTACATACTTATTTTCTGATGCTTGCAATGTCCTTTTCAATGATAACTTCCTTAGTATATATATTATTAAATATTTTCATTTCCTGCCCTTTTCTAACCATAATTCAGTCATTATTCTCAAATACAGGAGTACTTTGGTGGAGTAAAGGATAGTAAAGGATACTCATCCTAAACAGAAGCTGCCTAGAAGAACATTTTGCTGCTAGAGGTAGTAATTTTTGAAATTCTTTTATCTCTTGCTTTTCTCAGCACACTAGTTTGAACGCTGCCTTCTACCAGTTCTTAACTTCCCATCGAGAATGTGGAAAAAAAGGATACCTAAAAATGGCACTATCATCAATGGTGTTCTGGTAAATGTTTAACAACCAGTTCTCTGGGAGAAAGAAATCCTGAGTTGAGGCATTTGCTGATTTCCATGCTATGAATACTCTCATCATGTCCAGTTTCAAGCTGTCAACATGATGTCACTGAATAAAGAGTTGGAAACAAATGCTCCAGCGTACCACTGTTAGAGTGTGCTATTTGTTTCCTTACATTTTGCAGAATGCTTTTTCTTCACCTCTGAACCTTTGAGAGTAACTTAAGGGTCTAAATAAAATACAAATTTCTATTCAGTACAACTCATAAAACAGTCATTTTTAATGTCTTATTAACACGATAGTCCATTTACAAGATAGAACATGGGAACAGTTTGGTGTTCTAGGAAATTTCCTTGGGAGTCTGGATGATAGCATCACTTCTCAAAGCCTTTCCTGGATTCCCCTTTCTATTTTTTTAAAATAAATTTATTTATTTTTGGCTGTGTTGGGTCTTCATTGCTGCACGCGGGCTTTCTCTAGTTGGGGCAAGAGGGGGCTACTCTTCGTTGCGACACGCAGGCTTTTCATTAGGGTGGCTTCTCTTGTTGCAGAGCACGGGTTCTAGGCGCGCGGGCTTCAGTAGTTGTGGCACGTAGGCTCTGTAGTTGTGGCTCGCGGGCTGTAGAGCATAGGCTCAGTAGTTGTGGTGCACGGGCTTAGCTGCTCCAGGGCATGTGGGATCTTCCTGGACCAGGGCTTGAACCTGTGTCCCCTGCATTGGCAGGCGGATTCTTAGCCACTGCGCCACCAGGGAAGTCTCTCCCCTCTCTACTGTACCTTCAGTAAAATTAACCATTCTTTCCTTTGTGCCTCTATGTAGCCTATTCAGACTGTTATTATGGCCCTGTATCACTGCTTGTTGACCTCCAATTACTACATTTTCATCTAAGAACAAGTTATACCTCCAGCACCTAGTAAAGTACCTGAAACATAGTATGTGCTTACCAAACGTTGGTCCAATAAATGAAGTATTAAAAGCAAAATAAACTCAAATATGGGGGGAAATTACAAGGTTAGAATGGAAAACAAATCTAAAGAGATGCTTTTACCATTTTATTCTGAAAGATTTTTCCACTTCTTGTTTTGCTTTGAGACACATCAAGTTCAGATGTTTTACTGACTAACTGCTCAACCTAGAAAAGAAAATAATTACACAAAACCACATAAAATAATATAATAAAAGTTTTTCGTAACAATAATGGGGGTCAAAAATTCAATCACATGAAATTTAGGGTCTTGCTATGTTGGGTTAATGAAAACCAATAATTTTGTGTTGGTTCTGTCATAAAAAGTGCAAAGGTAAAGATAGTGAAACTGACACTGTATACAATTGACCATTCACTGAATTCAGAAAGTCCCAAATTATCACTAGGCACCACTCTTCCAGAAGATAAGAACTTCAGCCCACCCCCATTGAAGAAAGGCTGCGCAAAGGAAGGCAGACAATCATCAGTCCCATTATTTTCATGTTGATTTTCTCTAAATGTTATTTCAGGATTTTAGTGTGTGTAGAAAACAAAATTAAACATGTTCTGCTCCAAGGCAACAAAAATGTATTATATAGTCCATTTGTAAATACAAAGGGTTGTGGAGTTAATAATTGCTTAAGATTTTATTTAGCTCTGAAATTCTGAGATTCTCTGAACAGTATTTAGGTTCATTACTAAACAAATCAACCAATAAAATACTTAAAACTTTTCAACGTATAATTCTCGAATTTTATTAATAAGCATTCTTAATACCTAATTTTCTTCTAAAAGACCTAGAATATAAGAAAATCTGAGAAATAACTAAATAAGCATATAAGCACCTGTCTTTTGAAAAAAATAAAATTAGAAGTGAGATAGAACTGTCAAATTTATACCTGAGAATGAGAAATTGAAAGATCTGGACTTTCTTTAGACCTCATAGCTTCATCTTCTTCACAAACTACACCTGGTTCTGTTAAAAAAAAATAGTTAAAATGGTATAAAATTGAATTGGAAGTGAATTAATTTACATTTTCATTAACTCCTTACCTCCAAGTTCAGAAGATCCAGGGTTTTTTTTCTGCTCTTCCATTTTAGTTTCAATGTCAAAATCATTCTACATAATTACATGAAGGAAAAAATGGACATATTTCAAAAAGAAACTAAAACAACTGGGTAGAATATTTATGAACAAATTTGTTTTATGTGAAGGTTAAATATAACATAACACTACAATGACCTTACACTTGCTAGAAATAAAGTGGCCCTATAATTACTATAATAAGGCAACTTATTTATCCAAAGTATAAAATCCTATTTTTTTTTTTTTACTTTGCAGGGTTGCTTTAAGGCAGATGATAAAAATATACAACTTTCTCAAAAATGTATGATGGTTCTAAGAACACTTAGATCTTACTATTGTTTGAGAACACTGAATTAGACATGGTCACACAACAAGCTACTGCTTCTGTAGCTCTGGAATTTCTGTATAGATATTAGCATAAACTCTGAATATGACCCAACCCTCTTCAGGGAGTTGGGGAAGGATAAGCACAGTTATGGTATGGTAGAAATAGCAAAGGTTTAATGTCTATAATTATTATTCCTTTTGTGACATTTGTCAAAGAGCTTTAAATATTTTAAAGAACGCTTCATAAATCCCAGCCATATTTGTTTATAAGGCAAGACTGGGATTTAGGTTTTAGGAAGAAAATTCCTTATTCTTTGACTGAAATGGTTAAAAACTGAATTTTCTACTTGTAAGGATGTGGCCACAGAACCTAAATCAGAATAGTCAATCTCTATACATAAGAACTGTGGTCATAATTTAGAATAAAATGAGACAAGAGAAGACAACAAAGATGAGATTAAAGAACAATTATATTAATGATGAAAGATTTTCTGGGAGTGAGGCTATAACAAAAAAAGCTTTTTTTATACTTCAATTCATCCATTCATTCAACCAATACTGAGAATGCATTCCGTAAATCTAAGTGTTAGGGACAGGAGGATTAAAAAGATAAGACACTTTTCCTGCCTTCCAGGAACTTCCAGGCTGCTTCAGGACACTGAATTTCCAGGCCCTGAAGAAATTCAAGCATGAGCACTTAGTAGGGGTGTTGTATGGTAGAAAAGATTCCAGCATTTGTTGGGGGATTAGAGTAGTTCAGTGGACTTCTTTTCTTTTTTTTTTGGCCGTGCCGCAGGATCTTAGCTCCCCAACCAGGGACTGAACCCAGGCCCTGGCAGTGAAAGCGCTGAGTCCTAAACACTGCAGCACTAGGGAATTCCGTGATTTTCAAATTACACTCCAGACCAAGGGGTTTCCTCAGAGTCCACTATGAGGGTAGGTGAGGTGGTGAGTGGCTCGGCCTCCAGGACAATTCCCTACTTCATTCACAGTAGTTGTGCTTTTAAATTTCTGAGAATAATGTTGTTTGCATCCAGGTAAAAAGTTTTAAAACCACAAACCTTAACCTTCTTTAAGGTCCCTTCCAAACTTGAGTTTATAATTGTAATAAATATTTATAGCTATTAAAGTCCTCAGAATTGAATCAAACATTCATTACTCTTGTTCTTCATAACTCTTTGAATATACTTACACTTATGTAATGCTCCTGTTCATCTTTGAAATCATCTTTGTCCATAAGAATTTTTTGAAGTGGTGTTCTTAATTGTTTTGGTGTTAATACAGATGAATCAATATTTTCTATTCGTTCTTTGTCAGTGGTCACTTTTACTTTGAAGGTGTGAAAAGGTGTTGGGATTTCTCCCACATTTAAGTACATAGGCTCCCCTTCAAATATCACTCCTTCACAATTACCATCCTTAAAACCAGGAGGCTGGTAACCTGGGGGTGTAACTGCAGAAAAGTAAGTATAAACTGTGCTGTTCATGAAACTGAAGAAAATACATTAATTTTTATTATTATAAAATATATGCAGATTAAAGAAATTTCAAACAGTATAGAAGAACATATAATAAAAAGTAAAAATCACTCTCCTACTATCTCCAAGTTCCTATTTTATTCCTTAAAGGTAAACTTTTTTCCCTACACTTGACTGACTATGTGACCTTGAGGAAACTACTTGTCATCCTTGATTTGGTTTCCTCATCCGTCAAGTGGGGTAAATACTAGTACCTACCTCATAGGGTCACTGTGGTATTAAAGTCTGTAAAATGCTCAGAACAGAACTGGCACAGAGTTAAGTATTCAATAAATGTTAGTTATTATTGTTGATGCTTTATGTTCTTCTAGAAGATACGATGCATGTAAAGTATATATTTTATATATTTATATAATAAATATAATATATAATATTTAAATTATATAATAAATACATGTATATCTCTTTAAAAAACACAAATGAGGTCATACTCTTCTGTACCTAGCTGTTTTTAACATCACCTTTTTTTTTAAAAATTTATTTTTATTTTTGGCTGCGTTGGGTCTTCGTTGCAGTGCGTGGGCTTCTCATTGCAGTGGCTTCTCTTATTGTGGAGCACGGCACGTGGGCTTCAGTAGTTGTAGCGCATGGGTTTAGTTGCTCTGTGGCATGTGGGCCAGGGCTCAAACCAGTGTCCCCTGCATTGGCAGGCGGATTCTTAACCACTGCGCCACCAGGGAAGCCCTTTAACATCACCTTTTAATCTGTTTTTAATATTTTTTGGATAACAATTTATCAGCACATTCTTTTAAATAGCTTGCACAGCACTACTATATAGATGCACCATAATTTATTTACTCAGTCCTCCAATAAACAACTCAAGGTTGTTTCCAGTTTGTTCCTGGTTTAACCAATACATTATGAAAATCCTCATAAACCTATAACCTTGCAAGGTTGTCTAAGTATATTCGCAAGATACTCTTCTAGCTACAGAATTTCTGGATTAAAGAGAATGTGCCAAATTTTGATACTGCCAAACTGTCCTCTTAAAATGTTACATGGCACCTATATACATTCCCTCAAGAGTATACAAAAGTACCTGCTTACTCCCACACCCTTGCCAACAATGATTTTACAAGTTTTACTGATCTGATAACTGAAAAATGGTATCTCATTGCTTCACTTCCTTAGTTATGAATGAGGTTGAACTTCACATGGACATGTTCAGACCACTGGAGAAGTTGTGTATATTTTTTCAAATACTGATATTAAATATAAATTTTATAATTTCAAAAAATATATAACAATTTAGGTGCTTACAAACATTTGGGATGGAAACTGTTTCGATGACAAGAAAATATACAGATATCAACTGAAACAGGATGAACTGGAAATAGTACCTTCATCGTAGTAAAAAAGTTTCATGGTCAAACAAACATCATTAGGTAAAGGTCCCAGATTTTGCATTAGAACATAAATCTTGCGAATGAGAAGAATACTTGCTTTCTTGGTGTCAGCAGATGACATACTAGATTCACTGCTTTGGTTTTTACTGGAAGAGAATCACACATTAATTTCTTTTATAGCACCCATAGCTTCTAATAACATAACTTCACATTTTACTACTTGAGATTCTTATTCCCATTAAAGCATTAAGTTGTTAAGTTAAAAATTGTGATATAATGTGTTTTAATGCCACTATTATAAAAATTAATATCAGTTAATATTATTATTATAAACTAATTTACATATATTAAATATGCATTTTATACAAGATGTTTAAAGAAAACGAATGATGGACTTTTATTGTATTTCTTTTATTTTAATTTTTAAAAATTTATTTTATTTTATTTATTTTATTTTTGGCTGCACTGGGTCTTCATTGCTGTGCATGGGCTTTTCTCTGGTTGCAGCGAGCAGGGGGCTACTCTTCGTTGCGGTGTGTGGGCTTCTCATTGCGGTGGGTTCTCTTGTGGAACACGGGCTCTAGGCATGCAGGCTTCAGTAGTTGTGGCACGCGGGCTCAGTAGTTGTTGCCCACAGGCTCTAGAAAGCAGGCTCAGTAGTGTGGCGCACGGGCTTAGTTGCTCCGTGGCACGTGGGATCTTCCTGGACCAGGGATCGAACCTGTGTCCCCTGCATTGTCAGGCGGATTCTTAAGCACTGCGCCACCAGGGAAGCCCTTTACTGTATTTCTAATAACTTAAGCATACAGTGGCTTTCCTACTCTTTGGCTCTGTTTCACAATCAAAACAGTATATAATTAGCCACAGAATTCTGGCTTGCAGCCACTCCAAGAATATTTTGTATCCTTGATGGTTAATTGGGGATGTTTGAGAAGTTTCAGAATTATTCCTGAAGTTTAGCTATATAGTATTAATAAGTGGTAATCTGTAATACAAAAAGAAAACTATAGAACAATACCTTATGAAGTCCATGATTGGTCCATTACTGGTGTACTTGAATTTAAACTGGTAACATTCTGAAATTGTCTTAAATAGAAAATACTGCAGTTATGAATCTGATATACAGTACTGGTGGCCAAGTAGCTATATATAGCTTTTGTATGACTCACCATTTATTTAATAATTTCTTCTGCATGTTAATCCCTATTTGTCCATTGAAACTTTCCAGTCCTAATAGTCAATTCCCAGGGTCTGGGATTTGGGGCTTCAGTGTTGGAGAGAGAGTTATTCCCTCGGTCATTGCAATGTATGTTTTACATACCAGAGGGAAGGAACTCCTTAGCAGGCAGGTGAGGGAGGCAGCACATCTCTTCCTCTAACAGAATGACTAAGCACAGGGCTTCAATCCTTGGTAACCACAAGCAAGTCATTTAAGCCCACTAAGTCTCAGTTTCCCCAGCTAATAAAAGGGGTTGAAAATAGTACCTATCTCATTGGTGCCTATGAATATTTATCAAATGGGATAATTTATATAGAGCCCTTAATAAAGTATCTGGCACACTAAGCATTCAATAAATATTAGTGCATCAGCAATGTTGCTCTTTTACTGAAAGAAAAAATGTGCAACTATAAAACATCTTCAGATGTACATTTTCTGTACATTTTCTGAACAGTTAGTTTCTGAGCAATCAAATAATTCATAGCCTTTGCCCATATGATTTCGTCACCATGGGCATATATTAAGCATTAATTGTAGGCTTAATTTGTAGTATCAAAGAAAAGACATTCCTAGCTCTCTTGAAGCTCTAATACTTTTATTGCTTTCTTTATATTCCATTGCTCACTTAGGGATGGGGTTAGCTTTCTCTTTCTTTTTTAAAAATCTGCTTCTCCATGAGTGAAGGAAACACGATATTGTAACAGCTATAGTGTAATGGGTAAGCACTCAGATCATGAACTGGCCTTCTTAGGTCCAAATTCTGGTTCTGCCACTATGACCTTACACAAGAAACCTTGTGTCTAGGTTTCCTCATCTATAGAGTGGAGATGGTAATGATATATTACCTCATAATGGTTATAATGAATAAATGAGATAATGCACATGAAACCCCAAAGAACAGAGCCTAGGAATAGTAAGCACTCAGTAGATCTTTCCCCTTTGTTTCTTGTCTTCTGGTTTTCCCTTTCATTTATTATAACCCTTTCTTTCCTTTAACTGTCAGATGAACAGGTAGATGTGACTGGATTGGAGTGAATATTCAAAGATTAAGGATGAGTATCTTATTTTTCTCAAACTCAAACATTTTATAATTCTAAAACAAGAATATAATTAAAAAATATTGCAAAGAACCAGAAGTCAGGAGATTTAGGTTATTTCTAGTGGTTTGTCTTTGTGGCCTAGGCTCAGTCACGTAATCTCTCTTGTAGTAAGTGTATTAATCTGTTTAAATATAACAATACAAGCCCTGTCTTACCTCAAAAAAGTCTTTATGAGGTTCAAATTTTGAAAATATATGTGAAAGTGCATTGATAAAAGCACAGTTAAAAGCACTGGATATTATTATATTTTTATGTTACTTATAGATATTAGAAGCATTATGGGGGTTTTTTGGCATTATTTTTTTTTAATAACTTAAGCATACTTACCTGAGGGTCTTCTGGATTACTATATACCTATTTAAAAATAATTTACAATTTAGTAAATTGTAGAGGCTAAGTATTCAAGGAGAACTAAATTGGATGTTTAGACTAAAATATTAAATGAATTCAGTAAAACAAAATACAAAACGACCCCCTCAAAATATTAGCTACTTTTCCATTGAATAGATCAGTAGTTTGTATCAAGTGACATGATCAATAGGTGGTTTTAATGTTATTTAATTAAGCAAGGCTGAATTTGACAGTCTTTAAAAAAGAATATACAATTTAAAAATACTTACAGCTAGAACAACCAACCTTAGCTGAAACAAAACAAAGAACAAAAATCTTACTTTTTTTTAATTAATTAAATTTTTATTATCATAGTTTAAATATTATATGTTTCAGGTGTACAACATAGTGACTCACAATTTTTAAAGGTTATACTCCATTTATAGTTATTATAAAATATTGGCTATATTCCCTGTGCTGTACAATATATCCTTACAGCTTATTTATTTTATACATAGTAGTTTATAAAAATCTTATTTTTATTCTATGAAATATTTGTGCATGATGGACCATAAGAATTCTTTGTCCTTTTTCAACATTTATTCCTAATAAAAATAATCTTACATTAAATAGACTTCATATGATGCATGTAAAGCAATACCTCAGATATCTTTCTCTATTCCCCAAAATATCTATTTCTAGTTGACTTACTGAAAGTTGAAATTCATATCGCTAACTTAAGCAAACGGGCATTACTGCCAGTTACAAGGAAAATATGTATTGTGAAATAACACATTAAATATTACCAATATGAGAACTGATTCTGAAAAGAGAAAAAGAGAGTTCAGAGCCCTGCTCATTTAGTAAAGGGAAGAGGCTTTGGAGACTATAGAATCACAGAGAATCAAAAGAGAATCACAGGAAATCATTCACTCAAGTAATCTGCCAAAATCTGAGTCATCCTTGATTTGGATCTTTTCCTTATATTCCAGAACCAATCGTCAACAAGTCCACTCAGTTCTGCCAGATATATCCTGAATCTTCTCATTTTTCTCCTTTGCCATCCTGGTCTAAGCCACCATTATTTTTTATCAGTACTGTAGTAATGGATTAAGTGTCATTCTCCTTAATTCCAATCTTATTCTCCTTCTACAGTACATTCTCTAAATAGCAGTTCAGAGTGATTTTTCTTTTAATTTAGAATATAAATCAAATGATGTTACATTTCTACTCAAAACCTTCAAATGGCTTTTATTTACACCTAAAATAAAATCCAAACTCTTTTTTTTTTAAAGACTTTTTTTTTCTTTTTTTGATGTGGACCATTTTTAAACTCTTTATTGAATTTGTTACAATATTGCTTCTGTTTTATGTTTTGGTTTTTTGGCCCTGAGGCACGTGGGATCTTAGCTCCCTGATCAGGGATTGAACCCGCACCCGCTGCATTGGAAAGCGAAGTCTTAACCACAACCACTGGACCTCCAGGGAAGTCCCAAAATCCAAACTCTTTACCTACACAGCTCTGAATGCTCTGGCCCTGTCCATCTCCACAGGTTCATCTCCTGCTGCTCTCTTGCACTGCTCACCACACTCTAATCATTCTGGCCTTCTGTTTGTTCCTTGAACTCTCCAAACTCCCCTCCAACTCTTTGCATTTGCTGCTCTGTCAGGAATATTCTCCCAAAATCAGTGCCTAGCTGGTTTCTTCTAATTCAAGTCTCAGCTTAAATATCACCCCCTCAGAGAAGCTCCTCAGACTACCCTATCTAAAGTTACCCCATCTCTCCATTTGCCACATACTTTTTCTTAAAATGTTAATGGCAGTTAACACTATTGGATGTTATCTAATTTCCTTGTTTTATTGACTATTTTCCCATTATAGAAGGGACCCTCTTCGTCTTGTTGACCACTGTTAGCTTACCCAGCTCCTACCTAGAATACGTGCCTAGCACAGAGGAGGCACTCAATATTTAATGAATATTAAATACATTATGTCTTAATGAGGGAGGTTGGTGACCATGGATAAAATTTTATCTTTTTCATAATTTTTTTTAGAGTTGGACTTCTTTGTATATATTGATACAAACATAAGCTAAGTAACTATACAAAAAGGCTTGTCACAATTTAACCTAGACTACATGTAAATTTATTTCTGAACTCTCATGAAGAAATAACTTATTAAATTATTAGTATAAACATGATAATAGAAGGCATGTGAAACTAATGAATAAACTATTTTAAAAGACTTTTTAATTCATTAAGTTTTTGTAAGTTAATATGTGTTATTAATACAAATGAGTGTTAACAACCAAAACTTGGCAAAATTCGTTAAGTACTAATTCTGTTTGCTTTAAATGAGTTGAAAATCAGTCTTTAAAATATTCAAATTTTCAGCTTTGGACTGGCCTATGCCCAAGTTAGTTTAAGTTAATCTTTTACTACATGTAACGGCTGTTACATTTGTAGAATATAAACTGTAGAAAAAAAGGATAAAGAGATACCGACTTACATATTTTTTCTCTAAAGCATCATAGCATCCGGACATCCTAAAAAATAATCAAGGATTCATTTTTAGACTGAATGCACTTCCAGAAAACAGTTCTTTTAATGTCTCCATATTATCTCATTACTAAATAATACACGGTTTTATTATTAAAGCTTCCTTCTTATTAACTAGCTTAAAATAATAAAACAAAACAATGTGGCAGAAATATAAAATGTCAATAGTGGATGGAAGGAAAGGAAGATAGAAAATATCTGGCAGCTATTTGTGAGGAACAATAATAGGAAAGTGAAGCCTGCTCACATGGAGCATGAAATAAAGTAAAATTTTAATGCAAAAATCCAAAGACCTGCAAAAATGGTATACAGAGTTAAAGAGGGAATCACTAAAACTGGGTTAAACACTTAAAGGTATCCAAGGCACAAAAAAATGTGATTTAAGAAAAAATAATTTTCTTTCATTAGGTATTTCACTTACCACTTCAATAACTGTGTAGATCCTGGACAATCCTTCTGTTCTCTCAGAATTCTGACACACATATCTAAATGCAAAAATAATGATATAAATATAGAGCTACTTAAGATTAGCAAACAAATAGAAATTTAAATGAAGATTATTTTCTTCAGCTGTGTATTACAGGTTTATTATTAATGGTAATTAACTTCCAGATGATTGATGTTAATATAATTAAAGGAAGAAAGTTTACATGGAAACAAATAATCTTTTTATCCTTTTTATAAAATTGCATCATAATGATTAGGATGTATGTTGATGGGTAGAAAAATTTTTCCATTTTCAAAGCTATAGAAACTTAGATATAACACTTTCATGCCATTGTCATCCAAGAGTCTTAGCATATTTGCTATGGACTCTTATCCCAGTAAAATACTTGTAAAAGGCCAAGAAGTTAACAGGCTATCAGATAGAGCCCTGTAAGGAAGCAATAAGTAATATAGTGGAAAGGATGAGGTCTCTCAGTCTCAGGTTCCTTATCAGAAAAATAGGAGTAATATCTAACTCATAGGTCTGTAATGTGAACTAACAAGATATCATACATAACATGGTGCTTAACATATTGCCCACAGAGTTGGTGTACAATGTTAGCTATACATTATGTGCTAGGCAATAAGTTATTATTATAGTATAAACTGGCTCTATTTTACTTCTTTAAAAGAACACAAGAACATACACTACCACTGTAGGAGGCTATAAATAGGATGTTTTTGCTATTTACTTCATCATTATAAGAATAATGTCAGGTGATATTATACTTGAGAGATTAAGGGAAATTTTTATGATTAAGTGCTTTCAAAGGTATTGAATATACTTTAAAAAAAATCACTTAGATGTCCACACAAAAACTTGTACAGGAATGTGGCATTATTTATAATAGCCAAAAAGTGGAAACAACCCAATGTTCATCAACTGATGAGTGGATAAATAAAATGTGGTATATTCATATAATGGAATATTATTTGGCCATAAAAAATGAAGTACTAATCCATGCTACAAAATGGATGAATCTTAAAAACATTATGCCAAGTGAAAGAAGCCAGTCACAAGGGACCACATATTGTATGATTTCATTTATTTGAAATGGCTAGAATAGGCAAATCCATAAAGACAGAAAGCAGATCAGTGGTTGCCTAGGACTGGGAAGTGGGGGAAGTGGAGAGTGACTTAATGGGTATGGGGTTTCCTTTTAAGGTGATGAAATGTTCTATAACTGACTGTGGTGAATATACCCAAAATCAATGAATTGTGCACTTTAAATGAGTGAATTGTTAGATATGCAAATCATATCTCAATAAAGCTGTCATTATAAAAACAAAATCTCTAAGTCAAAAATTATCATTTTAGAGCAAGCCAAAATAAAAATAACATCTTTAAAGAAAGTCTTTAAATAAACATTATATTACCATATAGATATCTTGTTCCATAAGCACATTCCGGGAATATTCCTCTCAAATACGTGATGCAGGATATTGAAACTGCTAGAAGCCTCTTCACTAACACTAAAGACTGCTGCTCAGTTGATATCTTACTGGGAAGTACAAACGTACTCTAAATTCAAGGGAAATTAAAACATTTTATTTAGATTTACTAAAAATACAGTCTTCCTGAACTTAAAAGTAGATCTAATTTTTTGCACAAGCATGGTACTTTCCCAAAGAATTCTTAACCATAGCAGTTAGTAATCCCCCCCAAATCAGAGTGGCTTCTAAAATGTGAGGGTGTTTGCAGGGTAGCAGCCTAAAGGTAACATGCAAAAAGTGCTTAAGAATCGTGTTAGAAATCCCTTGCACATTAACTGTCTGTAACTGCATAATACATGGATAGATAACACTGATTTTTCTCTTTAGTCACTGACTGGGTTTAACACAGGTAACTGTAATGCAAGATCTGTGAAGGGAAGACAATTTTATCTTTGTGGGGCATAAAAATTCATTTTCTAGAAGCGGACTGCTATTAGTGATAATTTCATCAAAGGAACCTAATAGCATTCATTGATACCTAATGTGAACTGAATTTGAACCAGCAATTTAATACAATGCATCAAGCATCCAATAGAATTCTCCATTAATTCAACTTAGTTTAGCAAATATCTTCATTCTTAAAACATTGAGTTTACTGATATCACTAAACCCTCAAAGAGGTGACTCTAACTTTCTAACATAAAAATAGGTGAGACTTCAAGAAACAATAAAATTAGCTAAATTAAAATATATTAAAATACAAGATCATAAAAAAAAATACAAGAAATCATACCATGGAGGTTCTGTGCAATTGTGCAGTGGCCATCCTCTGATAAAGTATTTTCTTTCATTCAACCTTGTGACACAAATACAAGCTTTAACTTCAGATCTTATTTTTATCACTAATTTGGTTTACTATATGTAAAGTCAGAAAGAATTTTATGTGACTGAATGACAGGATTTTTTTTAACTTAAAATAGAATCTTCGAAAACATATTCATTTTTCTATAGAACTCTTTTGAGTAAAGTGCTAAGTTTAAACCATTTGACTAGCAACCCTCACATAAAAGGGTTATTAATAAAGCTCTTTAGAGCTTCCCTGGTGGCACAGTGGTTGAGAGTCCGCCTGTCAATGCAAGGGACACGGGTTCGGGTCCCGGCCCGCGAAGATCCCACATGCCGTGGAGCGGCTGGGCCCGTGAGCCATGACCACTAAGCCTGCACGTCCGGAGCCCGTGCTCTGCAACGGAGAGGCCACAACAGTGAAATGCCCGCGTACTGCAAAAAAAAAAAAAGAAAGCTCTTTAAGAGACCTCTTTTGTGTGTGTGTGGTACGCGGGCCTCTCACCGTTGTGGCCTCTCCTGTGGGAGGTGGGAGGTGGGAGGTAACAGGAAAAGACATTAAAAAGTAAAAGAATAAAAGAAAAGGGAAAGAAAGGAAACAAAGAAAACAAAAACGAAACAAACATGTATTACGTAAGGTCAGAGGGTCCGGCGGCAGCGACCAGGAGAGAGGCACGACGTGGCATGCGCTTTGCCCGATGCGCTTGCGCCTTCCTTCTACGGTAGCCGGCAGAGGCGACTCAGTAGGCTTTTGACCTTTGGTCGGGGTCACCTTTCCCGCCAAGAGCAGCGCAAGGTGCGCTGGGAACACCAAGAGCCTGAAGGACTCCTCTCAGCCAGAAAAGCCGCACGTTAGCGGGGGAAGGTTAACAGCATGTGCGAAGAATTCCCGATATACATAGCCGTCTTACAGTGACCAAGGTGTTCTCAACGGCCATTTAATTAGTCAAATTAATTTCTGATTGTTTTCTAACTTTTGATTTTGTTATTGGATCTACCACATACTGCATTCACGCTTTACAGTTCCTGTGTCTTCAGGAAACCAGCTGCCCTAGCAGTCTCCTACCTAGATGTTTCCACTGTGCTATATCTGTGGGGACAGTGTTAGCTTTACTGTAATTAATGTCTCATTTAGAAGCAAAATAAAACTCAGAGCTGGTAGGTAGTTGGAGAATGTTTAGTAATACAAACTTCTTAGTTTGCAGATTGTTATACATGCAAATAAGTTGTGTTAGTAGTGTAGATATATATTAATTTCTCATAAACTTTGGTATGTCTGCATTACCAGTTAGAAAACAGCCACCCCAGATATGAAAAGATTTTCCCAGAGTCAATTAGGAGAGGAATGAAGACCAGAACCCTGTTTTCAGGGTCAAAAATAGTGAAAATCCCCTGGTCTATTTATTTTGCTTCATATTTCCCTTACACTTAAAGTTTTGTAAATAATTAAACAGAAACCTCAATTAAATAGAGTTGGGAGATCAGAATGGGGAGTTCTCATGCCCTGAGAGGGAGCAGAGTCCAATAGGAAGGACTCCAAAGAGTACTTCCCAGGACTTCTGCTGCCAGTGTCCTTGTCCCCATGGTGAGCCACAGCCACCCTCTGCCTCTGCAGGACAACCCCCAACACTAGCAGGTAGGTATGGTTCAGTCTCCTATGGGGTCACTGCTCCTTCCCCCTGGGTCCTGATGCACACACTACTTTGTGTGTGCCCTCCAAGAGTGGAGTCTCTGTTTCCCCCAGTCTTGTCCAAGTCCTGCAGTCAAATCCCACTAGGCTTCAAAGTCTGATTCTTTAGGAATTCCTCCTCCCGTTGCCAGACCCCCAGGTTGGGAAGCCTGACGTGGGGCTCAGAACCTTCACTCCAGTGGGTGGGCTTCTGTGGTATAATTGTTCTCCAGTTAGTGAGTCACCCACCCAGTGGTTATGGGATTTGATTTTATTGTGATTGCGTCCCTCCTACCGTTTCATTGTGGCTTCTCCTTTGTCTTTGGATGTGGGGATCTTTTTTGGTGAGTTCCAGTGTCTTCCTGTGGATGACTGTTCAGCAGTTAGTTGTGATTCTGGTGTTCTCGCAAGAGGGAGTCTCATATGTTTGGTTTTTTTTTTTAATTTAATTTTATTTATTTTTTTATACAGCAGGTTTTTTAAAATTTTATTTATTTTTTTGTACAGCAGGTCCCTATTAGTCATCAATTTTATACACATCAGTGTATACATGTCAATCCCAATCTCCCAATTTATCACACCCCCACCCCCACACCCCACGGCTTTCCCTCCTTGGAGTCCATACATTTGTTCTCTACATCTGTGTCTCAATTTCTGCCCTGCAAACTGGTTATCTGTACCATTTTTCTAGGTTCCACATATATGTGTTAATATATGATATTTGTTTTTCTCTTTCTGATTTACTTCACTCTGCATGACAGTCTCTACAAATGACCCAATTTCATTCCTTTTTATGGCTGAGTAATATTCTATTGTATATATGTACCACATCTTCTTTATCCATTCGTCTGTTGATGGGCATTTATGTTGCTTCCATGACCTGGCTATTGTAAATAGTGCTGCAATGAACATTGGGGTGCATGTGTCTTTTTGAATTATGGTTTTCTCTGGGCATATGCCCAGTAGTGGGATTGCTGGGTCACATGGTAGTTCTGTTTTTAGTTTTTTAAGGGACCTCCATACTGTTCTCCACAGTGGCTGTATCAATTTACATTCCCACCAACAGTGCAAGAGGGTTCCCTTTTCTCCACACCCTCTCCAGCATTTGTTGTTTGTAGATTTTCTGATGATGCCCATTCTAACTGGTGTGAGGTGATACCTCATTGTAGTTTTGATTTGCATTTCTCTAATAATTACTGATGTTGAGCAGTTTTTCATGTGCTTACTGGACATCTGTATGTCTTCTTTGGAGAAATGTCTATTTAACTCTTCTGCCCATTTTTGGACTGGGTTGTCTGTTTTTTTAATATTGAGCTGCACGAACTGTTTATATATTTTGGAGATTAATCCTTTGTTTATTCGTTTGCAAATATTTTCTCCCATTCTGAGGGTTGTCTTTTCCTCTTGTTTGTAGTTTCCTTTGCTTTGCAAAAGCTTTTAAGTTTCATTAGGTCCCATTTGTTTATTTTTGTTTTTATTTCCATTATTCTAGGAGGTGGATCAAAAAAGATCTTGCTGTGATTTATGTCAAAGAGTGTTCTTCCTATGTTTTCCTCTAAGAGTTTTATAGTGTCTGGTCTTACATTTACATCTTAATCCATTTTGAGTTTATTTTTGTGTATGGTGTTAGGGAGTGTCCTAATTTCATTCTTTTACATGTAGCTGTCCAGTTTCCCCAGCACCACTTATTGAAGAGACTGTCTTTTCTCCATTGTATATCCTTGCCTCCTTTGTCATAGATTAGTTGACCATAGGTGCATGGGTTTATCTCTGGGCTTTCTATCCTGTTCCATTGATCTATATTTCTGTTTTTGTGCCAGTACCATATTGCCTTGGTTACTGTAGCTTTGTAGTATAGTCTGAAGTCAGGGAGTCTGATTCCTCCAGCTCCTTTTTTTTCCCTCGAGACTGCTTTGGCTATTCGGGGTCTGAATAGCCCCAAAGAGTCGTATATATTTTTAATGGCATTGTCCAGTGGACTCCTAGTTCTGGAATGTTTAAGTCCTCTTGTTTCTTTACCTTTTTTTTTATCCAGTTAAAAGTTTTGTCAACTTCTATGGTGTCTCCCAGACTTGCTCTTTGTTTTTGATTTGTTTGTAATTTTTTTCCTTTATTCACAGTTACAAATTTTGTCCAGAGTTTTAGCGCCACACATATACTTGCTGTAGTACCTTCAAGCTAGTATTCTTTTTATTTTCTTCAAATCATCCTATATACAGTTTCCAGAGTAAGACTTTTTTTAATTTCTTTTTTGATTTAACATTTTTATTTTATTTTATTTTTTGTGTAAACTATTTTATTTTTAAAAAAAGGCTTTTTATTTCTGTAAGTTTGAAATTACTTACAGCTAAAAATTTCTCCTTATATTACACATACAATAAAGATTTTTGTTAAATATTTCATTATTCTACTTACTAGTTCAGAGGTTCTTCACCTGGGATCCACGGATTCCTAAAGGATCCATGGATAGAATTCAGAAAATCTGTGGATTTTTATGGGGAAAACAATAACATCTTTATTTTCATCAACCTCTAACTGAAAGCATTTCCTTCAATTCTGAACATAGTTCATAAAACACAGTAATATTAGCAATACTTGTAATTCTATCACCCAAAGAAAACTCAGATATTTTTGTATCACATTACAGTTTTTTCAGGTATCTTCAAATATCATTTATACTTGTCACTCTTTTAAATTTAAGATAGTTATTAACTCTTGTTATTTAATGCATTTTTAAAGAAGCATGTTTATGGTGAACTTCCTAGGATCCTTCTCAGTGATGTAAGTTGCTGAGCCAAGTGTTATTTTAGCCATGGTTGTGCCTCCGGTTTATGTAAAACACACACACATCACTTAACCCTGTTTGTATGAAATGTCTATATCTTGAGTATATCAAGAAAAATCAAGGTGAAAGCATTCTTGAAAAAAAAAGAAACATGTTTATTACTATAGCACAAAGTTATATTTAAAATTTTTAATAACTGTATTTCAATATAATCAGCATCCTTTGTAATTCTATGTATTTTATTTTATGGATTTAAAAACATTATTCTGAGAAGGTGTCCATAGGCTTAATGAGACTGACAAAGGTTAAGAACCTATGTTTTTGTTCCATTTACAGTGCTTGAAAAATTGTGGGCAAAATAAAAATTAAAGAATAATCAACTAAACACTTTTTATTTTAATTTTATTTATTTATTTTGTCTGCATTGGGTCTTCGCTGCAGTGCACGGGCTTTCTCTAGTTGTGGCTAGTGGGGGCTACTCTTCGTTGTGGTGTGTGGGCTGCTCATTGCAGTGGCTTCTCTTGTTGCGGGGCATGGGCTGTAGGTGCACGAGCTTCAGTAGTTGCGGCACATGGCCTCAGTAGTTGTGGCACACAGGCTTGGTTGCTCTGCGGCATGTGGGATCTTCCCAGACCAGGGATCGAACCTGTGTGCTCTGCGTTGGCAGGCAGATTCTAAACCACTGTGCCACCAGGGAAGTCCAACTAAATACTTTTTAACTACAATATTTCTCTACACTTTTGATAATATTCATATATTATTACCATGTTTTTATAGTGAGCAATTCTTGTTCTTTAAAATGTACTTTGTGGAAAGGGAACCAAAGATAGTAAAATTAGTTTAAATTCAGTTTAATATATATTAATGACATCATCCCATACATTTTTCATGTCATAGACATGAACTTATAAAATTTAAAATTCCTGCTACCTCTTCAGAACCTGTCTACTAATCTAGAGCAGCAATCTAATTACTCATAAAAATGTGAGTAATGGAATATTTTTAAAGAAATGCAGTTTGGTTATTTTTTCAGGATGACTAATAATTTGTCCCCAAAAGATACTGGCCCATTGCTAATGACTAGGTAAAAATAATTTGAATTAGTATAATTACTGTTGATCATTAAAATAATTATTACAAAACGCTTGAAAATAGATTGTCTCTTTAGCATGTGTCTACTTTGACATTATTTATTTAAAAACATTTACTGAATCCTTTTATGTGAAAAGATACAATCTCAGGACATGAAGAACCTAATAGTTTCTTCCATTAAACTTGCCATAGTGCACAGTGGTTAAGAATCCACCTGCCAATGCAGGGGACATGGGTTCAAGCCCTGGGATGGGAAGATCCCACGTGCCACGGAGCAACTAAGCCCGTGTGCCACAACTACTGAGCCTATGTGCCTACAGCCCATGCTCCGCAACAAAGAGAAGCCACCGCAATGGGAAGCCCACGCACCGCAATGAAGAGTAGCCCCCGCTTGCCAAAACTAGAGAAAGCCCGCGTGCAGCAACGAAGACCCAATGCAGTCAAAAATAAATAAATAAATGTATTTTTTTAAAAAAGTTGCCATAGCATGTGATGTATCGCATTGATTGATTTGTGTATATTGAAGAATCCTTGCATCCCTGGGATAAATCTCACTTGATCATGGTATATGATCCTTTTAATGTGTTCTTGGATTCTGTTTGCTAGTATTTTGTTCAGGATTTTTGCATCTGTGTTCATCAGTTATACTGGTCTATAATTTTCTTTTTTTGTGACGTCTTTTTCTGGTTTTGGTATCAGGGTGATGGTGGCTTTGTAGAATGACTTTGGGAGTGTTTCTCCCTCTGCAATTTTTTGGAAGAGTTTGAGAAGGATCAGTGTTAGCTCTTCTCTAAATGTTTGGTAGAATTCGCCTGTGAAGCCATCTGGTCCTGGAATTTTGTTTGTTGGAAGATTTTTAATCACAGTTTCAATTTCGTTACTTGTGATAGGTCTGTTTATATATATATATATATATATATATATATATATATATATAAAGATATATGTATATTTTTAATGCTTTTCTATTTTTAAAAAATTTCTTTTATTTATTTATTTGGCTGCATTGGCTCTTTGTTGTTGCGCGCAGGCCCTCCCCAGTTGTGGCGAGCGGGGGCCATTCCTCCCTGCGGTGGGTGGGCCCCCCATTGCAGTGGCCTCCCCCTTTGCGGAGCACAGGCTCCAGGCACATGGGCCTCAGTAGTTGTGTCACGCAGGCTCAGTAGTTGTGGTGCACAGGCCTAGCCGCTCCGCGGCATGTAGGATCTTCCCGGACCAGGGCTCAAACCTGTGTCCCCTGCATTAGCAGGCGGACTCTTAACTACTGCACCACCAGGGAAGCCCTGTTTATATTTTCTAATTTTTCCTGGTTCAGTCTTGGAAAACTGTACCTTTCCGAGAATTTGTCCATTTCTTTATGGTTGTCCATTTTATTGGCATATAGTTGTTTGTAGTAGTCTCTTATAATCCTTCGTATTTCTGCAGTGTCAGCTGTGATTTCTTTTCTTTTTTTTTTTGCGGGGAGAGGGGTACATGGGCCTCTCACTGTTGTGGCCTCTCCCGTTGCGGAGCACAGGCTCCGGACACGCAGGCTCAGCGGCCATGGCTCACGGGCCTAGCTGCTCCGCGGCATGTGGGATCTTCCCGGACTGGGACACGAACCCATGTCCCCTGCATTGGCAGGTGGACTCTCACTGCGCCACCAGGGAAGCCCCTATCCTTGCTGCTTTTAATATTTTTTTTTGAATTTAATTTTTATTAGTTTGATTAATGTGTGTCTTGGTGTGTTTTTCCTAGGGTTTATCCTGTATGGGATTCTCTGTGCTTCCTGGACTTGGGTAACTATTTCCTTTCCCAGGTTAGGGAAGTTTTTGCCTATAATTTCTTGAAATATTTTTCAGACCCTTTCTTTTTCTCTTCTTCTTCTGGGACCTCTATAATTCAAATGTTGGTGCGTTTAGTATTGTCCCAGAGGTGTCTGAGATTGTCTTCAATTCTTTTCATTATTTTTTCTTTATTTTGCTCCTCAGCAGTTATTTCCTCCATTTTGTCTTTCAGCTCACTTATTCATTCTTCTGCCTCAGTTATTCTATTATTGATTCCTTCTAGTGTATTTTTTGTTTCAGTTATTGTGTTGTTCATCTCAGTTTGTTTGTTCTTTAGTTCTTCTAGATGTTTGTTAAACATTTCTTGTATTTTCTCAATCTGTGCCTCCATTTTATTTCCGAGATTCTGGGTCATCTTTACTATCATTACTCTGAATTCTTTTTCAGGTAGATTGCCTATTTCCTCTTCATTTATTTGGTCTTGTAGGTTTTTACCTTGCTCCTTCATCTGTAACATATATTTTTTTTTGCTCTCTCATTTTTCTTTCTTTCTTTTTTTTTTCTTTTATGAGTGGGATTGTGTTCCTTTCTTCCTGGTTGTTTGGCCTGAGGCTTCCAACATTGGAGTTTGTAAGCTGTTGGGTAGAGCTGGGTCTTGGTGCTGAGGTGAGGACCTCCATGAGACCTCACTCTGATGAATAGTCCCTGGGATCTGAAGTTCTCTGTTAGTCCAGTGTTTCGGACACAGAGCTCCCACCACAGGAGCTTTGGCCCCACCCCCAGCTCATGAACCAAGATCCTGCAAGCCATGTGGGGCAGCAAAAAAAAAAAAAAGAGAACAGTACCAAAGTAAAAAATAAAATTAGACTAGGAAACTAACAGATATGTTAGAAACAATATAAAAATAAAAATATAGATGAATCAAAAACCAGAAGGTAAAACAGTACCACAATAGTAAAAAAGAGGAGGAGGGGAAAAAAAAAAAAGGTGGGGGGAAGGCTTGGCTGTGGAGGGCAGGGCCTAAGCAAGGGTGAGGTTTGGGTGGTGGGTGGGGCCTATGCTTGGGATCCACAAGGCTGGAAAAGGCGCTGGGGGCTGTGGGGGATAGGGCATAGGCTCAACAGGAACAGAAGGGGCCCAGGTATACCCCCCACCCCTGGCCTCAGAGGGTGGAGGAACCTCACCTGGGAGCCCAGCAGCCTTCCTGGGCTCGAGTGGGCGGGGCAAACACCATCTACTCCTCTCCTGCTCCTCCCAAAGGGCCCCTTCTGCCTGCCTCTCCTGATCTCCTCAGCCTCCCTCTTATGCCCCCAGGACCCATGCGGCCTGGAGGAGGCTGTGGAGGGAAGACCGATATCACTCATGAATATAGATGCAAAAATCCTCAACAAAATACTAACAAACAGAATCCAACAACACATTAAAAGGATCATACACCATGATCAAGTGGGATTTATCCCAGGGATGCAAGGATTCTTCAATATATGCAAATCAATCAATATGATACACCACACTAACAAATTAAGGAATAGAAACCATATGATCATCTCAATAGAGGCAGAAAAAGCTTGTGACAAAATTCAACACGAATTTATGATAAAAACTCTCCAGAAAATGGGCATAGAGGGAACCTACCTCAACATAATAAAGGCCATATATGACAAACCCACAGCAAGCATCATACTCAATGGTGAAAAACTGAAAGCATTTCCACTAAGATCAGGAACAAGACAAGAATATCCACTCTTGCCACTCTTATTCAGCAGAGTTTTGGAAGTCCTAGCCACGGCAATCAGAGAAGAAAAAGAAATAAAAGGAATACAAATTGGAAAAGAAATAAAACTGTCACTGGTTGCAGATGACATGCTACTATACGTAGAAAATCCTAAAGATGCCACCAGAAAACTACTAGAGCTAATCAATGAATTTGGTAAGGTTTCATGATACGAAATTAATGCACAGAAATCTCTTGTATTCCTATACACTAATGATGAAAAATCTGAAAGAGAAATTAAGGAAACAATCCCATTTACCATCGCAACAAAAAGAATAAAATACCTAGGAATAAACCCACCTAAGGAAGTGAAAGACTTGTTCTCAGAAAACTATAAAACACTGATGAAAGAAATCAAAGATGACCTAAACGGATGGAGAAATATACCATGTTCTTGGATTGGAAGAGTCAGTATTATGAAAATGACTATACTACCCAATGCAATCCCTATCAAACCATGGCATGCTTCACAGAATTCTTTAGTATTCTTCATAGAATTAGAACAAAAAATTTTACAATTTGTATGGAAACACAAAAGACCCCGAATAGCCAAAGCAATCTTGAGAAAGAAAAACAGAATTGGAGGAATCAGGCTCCCCAACTTCAAACTAGACCACAAAGCTACAGTAATCAAGACAGTATGGTACTGGTACAGAAACAGAAATATAGATCAATGGTACAGGATAGAATGTCCAGAGATAAACCCATGCACATATGGTCACCTAATTTACGACAAAGGAGGCACGAACATACAATGGAGAAAAGATAGCCTCTTCAATAAGTGGTGCTGGGAAAACGGGACAACTACATGTAAAAGAATGAAATTAGAACACTTCCTAACACCATACACAAAAATAAACTCAAAATGGATTAAAGGCCTAAATGTAAGACTGGACACTATAAAACTTAGAGGAAAACATAGAAAAAACACTCTTTGACATAAATCACAGCAAGATCTTTTTTGACCCACCTCCTAGAGTAATGGAAATAAAAACAAAAAATAAACGAATGGGACCTCATGAAACTTAAAAGCTTTTGCACAGCAAAGGAAACCATAAACAAGACAAAAGACAACCCTCAGAATGGGAGAAAATATTTGCAAATGAAACAACAGACAAAGGATTCATCTCCAAAATATACAAACAGCTCATGGAGTTCAATATCAAAAAAACAAACAATCCAATTAAAAAATGGGTGGAAGTCCTAAATAGACATTTCACCAAGGAAGACATACAGATGGCCAAGAGGCACATGAAAAGATGCTCAGCATCACTAATTATTAGAGAAATGCAATTCAAACCTGCAATGAGGTATCACCTCACGCCGGTCAGATGGCCATTATAAAAAAATCTAGAAACAATAAATGCTGGAAAGGGTGTGGTGAAAAGGGAATCCTCCTGCACTGTTTGTGAGAATGTAAATTGATACAACTGCTATGGAAAACAGTATGGAGCTTCCTTTAAAAACTAAAAATAGAACTACCATATGACCCAGCAATCCCACTACTGGGCATATACCCAGAGAAAACCATAATTCAAAAAGAGACATGCACCCCAATGTTCATTGCAGCACTATTTACAATAGCCAGGACATGGAACTAACCTAAATGTCCATCAACAGATGAATGGATAAAGAAGATGTGGCGCATATATACAATGGAATATTACTCAGCCATAAAAAGAAATGAAATTGAGTTATTTGTAGTGAGGTGGATGGACCTAGAGTCTGTCATACAGAGTGAAGTAAGTCAGAAAGAGAAAAACAAATACCATATGCTAGTGCATATATATGGAATATTAAAAAAAAAGGTACTGATGAACCTAGTTGCAGGGCAGGAATAAAGATGTAGACATTGATAATGGACTTGAGGACACGGGGTGGGAGGGGGAAGCTGGGGCGAAGTGAGAGTAGCATTGACATATATGCACTACCAAATGTAAAATAGTTAGCTAGTGGGAAGAAGCAGCATAGCACAGGGAGATCAGCTCAGTGCTTTGCAATGTCCTAGAGGAGTGGGATAGAGAGGGTGGGAGGGAGGTTCAAGAGAGTGGGAATATGGGGACATATGTATGCATATGGCTGATTCATTTTGGTGTACAACAGAAACTAACACAGTATTGTGAAGCAATTATACTCCGTTAAAGATCTATTAAAAGAAAAAAAGTTGTCATAGCATATCACCAGCATACTACAATTTATATTCTCATGATAGATTATAATAGTTACCTACGAATAAGAAAAGAATGGTATGTGGTTGATCTTGGGTGGCCTCGGCCTGCAGCAGCTTGATGCAGGGTTTTGGTTCCAGGCCTGTGATTGAGGTCGGGTCGCGGTGGTGAGAGCACTGAATCCTAGGCACTAGATCAGTGGTCAGTGAAAGGCCCGGGCCCTGCGCCGTTGCAGAAAAGGAATTCCCACAAAGATGGAAAGTAGTGAAACAAGTATTTATTTGCAGAAAAAAGTGCAGTACGTGTGGATAGACACACGAGCGGGCTCAGAAAGAGTCGTGCCCTGGTGGCAGTTTAAATCACTTATATGGGGCATTTTTTCCAGGTTTCCTTAGGCCAATCATTTTGATTTGCCTGATTCAAAGTCTGAATTTGGTATAGCTCAGGATTTTCCCATGTGTGCATGCACATCTCTTAGCCAAGACGGATTCTACCGAAGAGGCCTATGGGTAGATTTGGCCACTTGGCATCACTCTCCTTTTGACCTCCAAGGAGCCTTTCTGCGCATGTGTAGTGGGGGGGGGGGTTCTCCTGACTTCAGGAATGAGAAATATGTGGTCTCTTATCTTCTATCTGGGCAGGGCCCAGACTCCTCTCTCAATTGTCCTGTTATTCCCATGCCCTGGGGGCCCATCTGTCTCCTGCCTCATGGTAATGATACAAAGTTGAAAAGGCAGTTATTTATTAAGCATCTATATGCCATCGAGGTTCAGCAGGATATCAGGGGACTTAAAAGGACAAATAAAATAAGACAATGAAAAACATGACAGATTATCTCAGGTTGACCAATTTTCATACAGTTATATCTATAGTACATTATTAATTTACTTAGCAAACTTTTCCCCAAGATCTGCAAAGTTAAAAAAGTAGATGAATCAAACTATATTTTCTGTTAGTACAGTAAATATACATTGATCATGACACACATTTCTACTGGTTACAGCAGGTAAAATTAAATTGTGAGAAAGTGTTTCTTCTTTCTCGAACTGTTATAAAACAAAGAGGTCCTCTAGATTTCCGGGTAAGAGGGATAACTAGCAATCCCACAGTGATTTCCACTATTTCTTGCCATCCGTATATATCCTTGGTCACCAAAGTTGAGGCCCCAGCTTTAAAAAAAGAAGTAACACAAAATTACAAATGAATATAATCAAATCACATTATCAACTTTTTATCTCTTAGATTGCTTTTCTCCTAAAGAGATTATATATGAAAAGCTGTAAAACAAAGTTAGAACAAAATAATATAATAATTTCCCCAGGGCTTTTAGGCAATTTTCAAAGGATGGTTTGGTAGGTTTTAATGCTATATTAATGAATAGATTTAATACCTAAGGAAAACAATATAAGCTCCATCCTAAACCTTTAAATCCTCCTACTTCTGCAGGGAAAGAGTTTTATTATCCTTTCCAAGACCCCATCTTTAAGTGTTTTTGCATAATAGGATCATAGGTGATGATTCCCTGTCAAACTTCAATTTCTTTAGAGAGTGTCAATTAACAAAGATTTTTGAGAGACCACTATGGAAAAGGTGCAGGGCAGGGGATTCTCAAAAAGAGAGCTCTCAAACACCTTTTTTTTTTTTTTTTTTTTTTGCGGTACGCGGGCCTCTCCCTGTTGTGGCCTCTCCCACAGGCTCCGGACGCGCAAGCTCAGCGGCCGGGCCCAGCCGCTCTGCAGCATGTGGGATCTTCCCGGACGAGGGCACGAACCCATGTCCCCTGCATCTGCAGGCGGATTCTCAATCACTGCGCCACCAGGGAAGCCCTCAAACACCTTTTTGACCTGGAAGTGGAGCTGAGATAAGGTAAGACTTGCTCATAGTTAAAGCTGTAAAAAATGGAATATGCTACCTTGGGAAAAGATGAGCTCCGTGGCACTGGAAGTGTTCAATTAGAGATGTACATAATTTGTCAGAGACGTTGCAGGGGGAATTCATGGGTCAGATAAGGGTTAGAGGAGATCAGTGGTTCCTCACTTTTTCATTTCATGGACTTTGAGAATTTCAAAAAATTTTGCAGATTGACATAAAGTTACCAGTTTTTAAGTTAGCAAGTACAGACATTAAAAAAACCAAAACCCTTTATTATCACCATCAAATTGTAAAAGAAAGGACATGTTAACACCAAAAACAAAACTTAAGAGGACATAACCTCTAATTTAAGTACAGTCCTTTGAGACAAATAAATTTAGATTTATGAAAGATTTACCAAAATATTCTTTTTTCTCCCTTTTTCACATACTAGTGAAAAAATTGACAAAATTCTTGTAAGAGAAATGACTTGTGAAGTTTTTTATGATTCTGAGATTTTATAATTGTAGGTGTACAAATAATTATAATATGAGGCAGAATTCATATTCTGTATGAATTGTGCTATAACTAGTATACAAATAAAAGCATGAAATACTGTGTTGGTATTTGGAGAGCAACAGGAAATTTAGTTGAAGGGAAAACAACATCTTTAGGGGAGTAGTGTGAAAAGAAGATAGAAAGTTGGTTTGGGGCCGTATTGTGCGGAGCTTAGAACAGCAGACTGAGGAACTTGTTTAAGTCCATAGGCAGAGGGAAGCCATTGCAAACTTTTGCTCAGGACTCAAAGGAAGGTTGTGTTTTTGCATGCAGTGGAGAAACTAAGAAATGCTGGACTATTGGAAGAAGACAAGTGGCATAATTTAAAATAACTGTGCTTCAATAGGCCTTAAATGTTCTATGTATCAGCCATTCACTGGACTCTTCTGGTCTTATTTGTCTCTCTCTTGTACCATTTAACACAGTTGTCTACTCTCACCTCACTTCTCTCTTGGCTTTAAGATACTACTGTGTCCTGATTTTCTCTTCTCTCTATGGTCACTCTTTCTTAAACTCTCTTATGGGCTCCCTTCTTTTTCTTTTTTTGGCCGCACCAAGCGTCTTATGGGATTGACCAGCAATTGAACCAGGGCCCTCAGCAGTGAAAGTGCCAAGTCCTAACCACTGGACCTCCAGGGAATTCCCTGGGCTCCTTTTTTTGATTCCTTTCATTTATTGCCACTCCCCTGCTCAAAATCCTTTAATGCCTCACCAACACCTTGAGAATCAAATCCAAACTCCGCTGTCACCTCTCATCAATGGATGTGCAGTGCTTTTTTAGTATCCAGTTTGATAAGCAAAAGCAATAATAAATTCTGGCTAAGCTATTATTATTAATATCAATAGCCACCACTTATTGAGCACTTACTCTGTGCTAAGCAGCTTAACATATATTATCTCATTTAATCATCATCCTGTGAGGTAGGTATTATCTTCTTTTTACTAAAGAGAAAAACTGGCAGAGGTAAAGTGGCTTGCCCAAAGTCACACAGATGGTTAATTGTGAATCAAGGGTTCAAATCTAGGGTTGTTTTATTCCAAAGCCTACTCTAACTTTTATACTCTCTTCCTGTGAGAGAGGTAGTATGGGGAATGAAATTCAAACTAGAACATCCAGGATCTTATATAATTAGTATATTGCTATATCTTACTATATAGTTATTTCACTGCCTAAAAACAAGGTAAAAAATTTTAGATAAGCTGAGTTTAGACTTAAGTTCTGGTAATGAAAGTTGAATTGAGGCTCTTAGGAGTAGTAATATGAACTAAGTCAGTGAGAGCTAGGAGTCCTAGATCCCACTCTGTATCTGGACAAGATCAACTGTCCCAAACTTTGTAGATCCCAGACTTCTTTTTTGGCGGAGTACTGCTAACCCTCCTTTTAAAAATACAGCTGATTAAAAATCTCAAGCTAAAAAAATATTTGAGGACAAATTCTTGTCTTCAGAACTGTTCAAGGTCAGTTCCAAATGCTCATTCCAGTCCTTACCAAGTTGTTTATTTTTATCAACTCTATAGCCCTTTCACTCAAACTGTTCAATTCTGGGCAAGTTTCTTAACTCTCTCAGTATCAGGAGTTTCCTATTCTGTGTTATGGGGATAAAATGCTATCTCATAGATTACCTTAAAAATTAAATGAGAAAATGTATTTAAAGTGCTTGCACAGTGTCTGTAGTAAATGCTCAACAAGTAGAGGTAGCTATTTTTGTTCTTATCCGAGTATAAGTCCATCTGATTTGACTCAAGCAGAGTCCATCCCCTTTAAAAGTATGTAGTGTTTTTCTAGGGTGACCAACAGTTCCACTTTCCCTAGGATTGTCCTGGTTTTAAAAATAAAGTCCTATGGCCTGGGAAACCCCTTAGTCAGTGACAAAGCAAGACGGCTTGTCCCCCTACCTTCTCCCTGCATATTATAGACTACTAACTTATTAGATATTCCTTCTAAAATATATGCCAATTTCCTTCGTAATAAATTGCAGCCTTGAACTTCTTAGGCTGTGCCAGACACTATTCTAGGCGTTAGGATTATGGAAGTAAACAAGGTAGACAAAGTCTTTTTGAAGCCTATGCATTCTATATGGGAAACATATAATAAACAAAGAAATACGTAATATGATATGATATGATATGATATGATAAGTACTATAAAGAAAAATAAAGAGTAAGGGATACAGAGTGTTGGGAATCCGGGCTACATTTTAAAAAATTTATTTATTTATTTTATTTTATTTTATTATTTGGCCAATGCCGTGTGGCTTGCAGGATCTTAGTTCCCCAACCAGGGATCGAACCAGGGCCCAGCAGTGAAAGCGCAGAGTTCAAACCACTGGACCGCCAGGGAAGTCCCCAGGGCTACATTTTAGATGATGTAGTCAGGGGATGCTTATCTGAGGAAATACTTGAGCAAAGACCTAAGTAAACTGAAGATGCAAGTGATGCAAAAATCTGGGAAAAGAGTTGGGAATCAGCTTGGTGTGTCTGGGAAACAACAACAAGGCTAGTGTACCTAGATATCAGTGAGAGAGGGGAAAGCAATTGGAGAGGTGGTTGGAGAGGCAGGCTGAAACCAGATAATGTCCCACTTTTAACACATGTGGGTCTTATTCTGAGTGTGAAGGAAAGCCATTAGAGGGTTTGGAGTAGGAGAGTAATAACATCTGCTTTCTGATTTAAAAAAGCTCATTCTGGCTACAGTGTAGAGGATTGACTACAGGCAAACAAGAGGGAAAGTGATTATCAGTTGGGAGATATACTGCAATAGACAAAGAGAGATGGACAGTGGCCTGAACTAGAGTGGTAACAGTAGAGATACTGAGAAGTGATAAGGTTTGGGATAATTTAATGATGGTAGAAATGACAGGATTTGCTGATGGTTTAGATGTAGGGTATCATATGAAGAAAGAAGAGATGGCTCCAATGTTTTTTGGCCTGGGGTAAGTGCTGTTGGCATTTACTAAGATGGGGAAAATTGGGGCAGTAGCAGGGAGTCAAGAGTTCTATTTTGAACATGTTAAGTTAAAGAGACCTATAGACACACAGCTGGTAGACTGCTGGACATGGAATCTGGAGCTCAGGGGAGAGATTAGGGCTAAAGATACAAAGGTGAGAGTCATCAGCACATACCTGGTGTTTAAAACCATGAGACTAAATGAGATTACTTAAGGAGTGAGCCTAGAGAGAGGGGGAACTGAGGCCTGGGGAAGTCTAATATTTATAAGCAAGAAGTAATAAAAGGAACTAAGGAACTCAGGAGACTGAGAAGTAAGTAGAGCAGGAAGAAAACCAGGAAAATGTGGTCCCCTGAAAGTCGAATAAAGAGTGTTTCCGAAAGGAGAGAGTAATTATATATCAAATGTTAAGAGGACAGGTAAGGTGAGACTTTGAAAACTGTTTAATGAGGCAAGATGGAAGTGAGTGGCAATCTAGGCAAGAGTGATTTCAGTGAAGTGGTGTAATAAATACCTGTTCTGAGTTATAAACCAATATGCACATTCTTAATCTCTTTATAGAGAAATCTCTAAGGAAAACCACTAGGCTATAACTTTTTTCTTTTTACATCATTTTTTCAGCCTTAGATTCCATGGAGAAGAGGCAGTATGTATTAATTTAATATAAATTCCTACAATGTTTAGTATAAAACATTTACCCTAACTCTACTTTAGGATCAGGCTCAGGCTTCCCTGGTGGCACAGTGGTTAAGAATCCACCTGCCAGACTCTGGGAGGGCTCACGCCAAGGAGTACTTCCCAGAACTTCTGCTGCCAGTGTCCTTGTCCCTGCAGTGAGCCACAGCCACCCCCTGCCTCTGCAGGAGACCCTCCAACACTAGTAGGCTACAGGGTGAGAAGAAGCAAGAAGAACTACAATCCTGCAGCCTGTGGAACAAAAACCACATTCACAGAAAGATAGGCAAGATGAAAAGGCAGAAGGCTATATACCAGATGAAGGAACAAGATAAAACCCCAGAAAAACAACTAAATGAAATGGAGATAGGAAACCTTCCAGAAAAAGAATTCAGAACAATGATAGTAAACATGATCCAGGACCTTGGAAACAGAATGGAGGCAAAGATCGAGAAGATGCAAGAAATGTTTAACAAAGACCTAGAAGAATTAAAGAACAAACAAACAGAGATGAACAATACAATAACTGAAATGAAAACTACACTAGAAGGTATCAATAGCAGAATAACTGAGGCAGAAGAATGGATAAGTGACCTAGAAGACAGAATGGTGGAATTCACTGCTGCGGAACAGAATAAAGAAAAAAGAATGAAAAGAAATGAAGACAGCCTAAGAGACCTCTGGGACAACATTAAATGCAACAACATTCACATTATAGGGGTCCCAGAAGGAGAAGAGAGAGAGAAAGGACCCAAGAAAATATTTGAAGAGATTATAGTCGAAAACTTCCCTAACATGGAAGGAAATAGCCACCCAAGTCCAGGAAGCGCAGTGAGTCCCATACAGGATAAACCCAAGGAGAAACACACTGAGACACATAGTAATCAAATTGGCAAAAATTAAAGACAAAGAAAAATTATTGAAAGCAGCAAGGGAAAAATGACAAATAACATACAAGGGAACTCACATAAGGTTAACAGCTGATTTCTCAGCAGAAACTCTACAAGCCAGAAGGGAGTGGCATGACATATTTAAAGTGATGAAAGGAAAGAAACTACAACCAAGATTACTCTACCTGGCAAGGATCTTATTCAGATTCGATGGAGAAATCAAAATCTTCACAGAAAAGCAAAAGCTAAGAGAATTCAGCGCCACCAAACCAGCTCTATAACAAATGCTAAAGGAACTTCTCTAAGTGGGAAACACAAGAAAAGAAAAGGACCTACAAAAACAAACCCAAAACAATTAAGAAAATGGTCATAGGAACATACCTATCAATAATTACCTTAAACGTAAATGGATTAAATGCTCCAACCAAAAGACACAGCCTTGCTGAATGGATACAAAAACAGGACCCATCTAAATGCTGTCTACAAGAGACCCACTTCAGACCTAGGGACACATACAGACTGAAAGTGAAGGGATGGAAAAAGATATTCCATGCAAATGGAAATCAAAAGAAAGCTAGAGTAGCAATACTCATATCAGATAAAATAGACTTTAAAATAATGAATGTTACAAGAGACAAGGAAGGACACTACATAATGATCAAGGGATCAATCCAAGAACAAGATATACCAATTATAAATATATATGCACCCAACATAGGAGCACCTCAATACATAAGGCAACTGCTAACAGCTCTAAAAGAGGAAATCAACAGTAACACAATAATAGTGGGGGACTTTAACACCTCACTTACACCAATGGACAGATCATCCAAAATGAAAATAAATAAGGAAACAGAAGCTTTAAATGACACAATAGACCAGGTAGATTTAATTGATATTTATAGGACATTCCATTCAAAAACAGCAGATTACACTTTCTTCTCAAGTGTGCATGGAACATTCTCCAGGATAGATCACATCTTGGGTCACAAATCAAGCCTCAGTAAATTTAAGAAAATTGAAATCATATCAAGCATCTTTTCTGACCACAACGCTATGAGATTAGAAATGAATTACAGGGAGAAAAATGTAAAAAAACACAAACACATGGAGGCTAAACAATACGTTACTAAATAACCAAGAGATCACTGAAGAAATCAAGGAGGAAATCAAAAAATACCTAGAGACAACTGACAATGAAAACACGATGATCCAAAACCTATGGGATGTGGCAAGAGCAGTTCTAAGAGGAAAATTTATAGCTATACAAGCCTACCTGAAGAAACAAGAAAAACCTCAAATAAACAATCTAACCTTACACCTAAAGGAACTAGAGAGAGAAGAACAAACAAAACCCAAAGTTAGCAGAAGGAAAGAAATCATAAAGATCAGAGCAGAAATAAATGAAATAGAAACAAAGAAAGCAATAGCAAAGATCAATAAAACTAAAAGCTGGTTCTTTGAAAAGATAAACAAAATTGATAAACTATTAGCCAGACTCATCAAGAAAAGAGGGAGAGGACTCAAATCAATAAAATTAGAAATGAAAAAGGAGAAATTACAACAGACACCACACAAATACAAAGCATCCTAAGAGACTACTACAAGCAACTCTATGCCAATAAAATGGACAACCTGAAAGAAATGGACAAATTCTTAGAAAGGTATAGCCTTCCTAGACTGAGCCAAAAGAAACAGAAAATATGAACAGACCAATCACAAGTAATGAAATTGAAACTGTGATTAAAAATCTTCCAACAGGGGCTTCCAAGGTGGCGCGGTGGTTGGGAGTCCGCCTGCCGATGCAGGGGGCTCGGGTTCGTGCCCCGGTCCGGGAGGATCCCGCGTGCCGCGGAGCGGCTGGGCCCGTGAGCCGTGGCCGCTGGGCCTGCGCGTCCGGAGCCTGTGCTCCGCAGCGGGAGAGGCCACAACAGTGAGGCCCGCATACCGCAAAAAAAAAAAAAAAAAAAAAAATCTTCCAACAAAGAAAAGTCCAGGACTAGATGGTTTCGCAGGTGAATTCTATCAAACATTTAGAGAAGAGCTAACACCCATCCTTCTCAAACTCTTCCAAAAAATTGCAGAGGAAGGCACACTCCCAAACACATTCTGAGGCCACCATCACCCTGATACCAAAAGCAGACAAAGATACTACAAAAAAAGAAAATTACAGACCAGTATCACTGATGAATATAGATGCAAAAATCCTCAACAAAATACTAGCAAACAGAATCCAACAACACATTAAAAGGATCATACACCATGATCAAGTGGGATTTATCCCAGGGATGCAAGGATTCTTCAATATACACAAATCAATCAATGTGATACCCCATATTAACAAATTGAAGAATAAAAACCATATGATCGGGCTTCCCTGGTGGTGCAGTGGTTGAGAGTCCGCCTGCTCATGCTGGGGACACGGGTTCTGCCCCAGTCCGGGAAGATCCCACATGCCGCAGAGCGGCTGGGCCGTGAGCCATGGCCGCTGAGCCTGCGTGTCCAGAGCCTGTGCTCCACAACAGGAGAGGCCGCAACAGTGAGAGGCCCGTGTACCGCAAAAAAAAACAACAACATATGATCATCTCAATAGATGCAGAAAAGGCTTTTGACAAAATTCAACACTGATTTATGAAGAAAACTCTCCAGAAAGTGGGCATAGAGGGAACCTACCCCAACATAATAAAGGGCATATACGACAAACACACAGCAAACATCATTCTCAATGGTAAAAAACTGAAAGCATTTCCTCTAAGATCAGGAACGAGACAAGGATGTCCACTCTCACCACTATTATTCAACATGGTTTTGGAAGTCCTAGCCACGGCAATCAGAGAAGAAAAAGAAACAAAAGGAATACAAGTTGGAAAAGAAGAAATAAAACTGTCACTGTTAGCAGATGATATGATACTATACATAGAGAATCCTTAAGATGCCACCAGAAAACTACTAGAGCTAATCAATGAATTTGGTAAAGTTGCAGGATACAAAATTAATGCACAGAAATCTCTTGCATTCCTATACACTAATGATGAAAAATCTGAAAGAGAAATTAAGGAAACACTCCCATTTACCATTGCAACAATAAGAATAAAATACCTAGGAATAAACCTACCTAGGGAGACAAAAGACCTCTATGCAGAAAACTATAAGATACTGACGAAAGAAATTAAAGATGATACCAAAGATGGAGAGATATATACCATGTTCTTGGATTGGAAGAATCAATATTGTGAAAATGACTATACTACCCAAAGCAATCTACAGATTCAATGCAATCCCTATCAAATTACCAATGGCATTTTTTACGGAACTAGAACAAAAAATCTTAAAATTTGTATGGAGACACAAAAGACCCCGAATAGCCCAAGCAATCTTGAGAAAGAAAAATGGAGCTGGAGGAATCAGACTCCCTGACTTCAGACTATACTACAAAGCTACAGTAATCAAGACAATATGGTATTGGCACAAAAACAGAAACATATATCAATGGAACAAGATAGAAAGCCCAGAGATAAACCCATGCACCTATGGTCAATTAATCTATGACAAAGGAGGCAAGGATATACAATGGAGAAAAGACAGTCTCTTCAATAAGTGGTGCTGGGAAAACTGGACAGCTACATGTAAAGAATGAAATTAGGACACTCCCTAACACCATACACAAAAATAAACTCAAAATGGATTAGAGACCTAAATGTAAGACTGGACACTATAAAACTCTTAGAGGAAAACATAGGAAGAACATTCTTTGACATAAATCACAGCAAGATCTTTTTTTGGTCCACCTCCTAGAGTAATGGAAATAAAAACAAAAATAAACAAATGGGACCTAATGAAACTTAAAAGCTTTTGCACTGGGGCTTCCCTCATGGCGCAGTGGTTGAGAGTCTGCCTGCTAATGCAGGGGACACGGGTTCGAGCCCTGGTCTGCAGGGCTGCAACAAGAGAGGCTGCGATAGTGAGAGGCCCGCGCACCGTGATGAAGAGTGGCCCCCACTTGCCACAACTAGAGAAAGCCCTCGCACAGAAATGAAGACTGAACACAGAAAATATAAATAAATAAATTAATAAACTCCTACCCACAACATCTTCTTAAAAACAACAACAACAAAAGAAACAAAAAAACCCTGCTGTGTCTATACAGCGTGATTCACTTTAAAAAAAAAAAAAAGAAAAAAGCTTTTGCACAGCAAAGGAAACCATAAACAAGACGAAAAGACAACCCTCAGAATGGGAGAAAATATTTGCAAACGAATCAACGGACAAAGCATTTATCTCCAAAATATATAAACAGTTTGTGCAGCTCAATATTAAAAAACAAACAACCCGATCCAAAAATGGGCAGAAGACCTAAATAGACATTTCACCAAAGAAGACATACAGATGGCCAAGAAGCACATGAAAAGCTGCTCAACATCACTAATTATTAGAGAAATGCAAATCAAAACTACAATGAGGTATCACCTCACACCAGTTAGAATGGGCATCATCAGAAAATCTACAAACAACAAATGCTGGAGAGGGTGTGGAGAAAAGGGAACCCTCTTGCACTGTTGGTGGGAATGTAAATTGATACAGCCACTCTGGAGAACAGCATGGAGGTTCCTTAAAAAACTAAAAATAGAATTATCATATGATCCAGCAATCCCACTACTGGGCATATACCCAGAGAAAACCATAATTCAAAAAGACACATGCACCCCAATGTTCATTGCAGCACTGTTTACAATAGCCAGGTCATGGAAGCAACCTAGATGTCCATCGACAGATGAATGGATACAGAAGATGTGATACATATATACAATGGAATACTACTCAGCCATAAAAAGGAACGAAATTGAGTCATCCACATAGACGTGGATGGATCTAGAGACTGTCATACAGAGTGAAGTAAGTCAGAAAGAGAAAAACAAATACCGTATATTAACGCATGTATGTGTAACCTAGGAAAATGGTACAAATGAACTGGTTTGCAGGGCAGAAGCTGAGACACAGATGTAGAGAACAAACGTATGGACACCAAAGGGGGAAAGCGGCAGGGGGGTGGGGATGGTGGTGTGATGAATTGGGCGATTCGGATTGACATGTATACACTGATGTGTATAAAACTGATGACTAATAAGAACCTGCTGTATAAAAAAATAAATACAATTAAATTTAAAAATTAAGAAAAAAAAAGAATCCACCTGCCAATGCAGGGGACACAGGTTCCAGCCCTGGTCCGGGAAGATCCCACATGCCGCCGAGCAACTAGGCCCGTGCGCCACAACTACTGAGCCTGCGCTCTAGAGCCTGTGAACCACAACTACTGAGCCCACGTGCCGCAACTACTGAAGCCCGCGCACCTAGAGCCCGTGCTCCGCAACAAGAGAAGCCACTGCAATGAGAAGCCCGCTCACCCCAGCGAAGAGTAGCCCCCGCTCGCCACAACTAGAGAAAAGGCCGCGTGCAGCAACAAAGACCCAACACAGCCAAAAAAAAAAAAAAAAAAATCAGGCTCTCTTGAAAGATCATTCAACAGTTTTCAGTGAAGGAAAATGGAATATGTTCTTTCTTCTAACTTATATTTTAATAACTTAATGCCACTTATGGATGAAGAAGAGTCATTTCTGTACCCACCCCCAACTCAATCCATCAACTTACTGCATGACCTAGAGGCCCATCTATTTTGCAACTGTTTATTTTAGAGAGTTCACCAGATATTGCTTAAAGGTGTCCTGGGTGCTTACTTAGTTTTTTGGTGTGTGTGTTTGCATGCATGAATGTGTATTTGTGTTTGCATGCATGCGTGTGTGTGTGTGTGTGTCTGTGTGTGTTTAAGGTTCTAATGGGCACATAGTTAATACCTTTAATATTTTTTCCTCAGGCCAAAGTTGTCTCATGCCCAGTAACTGTGGAGCCTTCATTACTCATTGATCTGTATGTTAAATTAAACTCCTCCCTTTTTTTTGCAAAGACAATCTTGGCCCATCTTGTGGGCAGTCCCTTAGACTGGGATGGCCTTCTGACCAAGTTTAGGCTCCTAAACTTTTCTAAGTACATAGCAGTTGTATCTCTAGCTCAGCTAGCTTTCTAAATTTATAGATCTGCCCATCAGTGAAACATAGACTATCCAAATACTTAAGGATCTTCTCAGATAGTTTAACCTCAAAATCTCTACTGCCTAATATTTAGGGAGATGTCCCTGAAAAATATGTAGTTCATCATTCCTCACTTAGATGCTCTAGTTTTATTCCTGAATTAAGTCAAACCATCAGAGGGTTGTATAATAAGGTATTTTGCATTATTTTGGTCCCCATAAAATAATTTTTACTCAGTTATGCTTGGTATTAAATCATTTGCCTATGTGCTAGACATTCTGAAAGCATTCTGTAAAACTTCTAGCTGCACTTATTGTTGGGATATTACTAAGGGCATAGTTTTCTGCATTAGATTGTATTCTCTTTATACAGCTTCAAAGGAGGAATAATAATAAAAATAATAACTATGATTTATTGGACATATTATGTGCCAGACACTATGTGCTAAGTGTTTTACATACATTATCTTGTTAAATCCTTATAGTAATATTGAAACTATTATTCCCATTTTACAAATGGGAAAATTGAAAGTTAAAGATATTAAATAACCTGCCTAAGGTCACATGGACAGTAAAGGAGCTAGGATTCTAAGCAAGTTCTGCCTGGCTTCAAAGTAAATGCTTTTACTTGCTATGCTATACTGTATTATAAAAAGAAGCTAAATACCCATGTCCAGAAAGGGAGAAAAATTCAGGGACATTGGATCATTGTTATATATATACCAAAAAGATTAAGTGTAAACAAAGGGAAGATAAAAAGGAAGAGGCCAAATAGAGGAAGACTCCACATTCTTTTACTTAAGGTTAACTTGGTAGCACTGGAATGACATAGAATCTAACCTTTTAAGAGATCATTAAGAACAAGTTTGATAATATAAGAGGGTTTTGCTTGAGTCAGCCTCTGTGGAGCCTGGAATTCATGACCATATCCAATCTGTCCTTGCTGGGATTTAGTGCCAGGATCGCTGTGGTCGTTCATAATTTGTTCCCTTCCTAACCCACATCTCTCTCTAACAGGCTTCTTATACTACTACCTTTATAAAAGAACATGCAGTTCCCTTAACTCATTTACTTTCTCTCAGTTCTAGACTTTGTCACATTTACCTTCCTCTGTTCTGATTGCCCTTTTTTGTCTGGTTATTTCTTTCTCATCCTTCAAGATTCAATCAAATAATCTGGCTAAAAGGCCCTCCCAGACTCCCCAGGCTATGCCAGGTACTCTTATTCTGTGCTTCCACTGCAATGGATGCATACCTCCATCTTAGCATTTATTACATTCTATTGCAATGGTCTGTACATGCACACACCTGTTTCCTTGACTCTACGTACTAAACTGTGAGTATCTTGAAGGATGATAGGAAGACTGTATTTTTCATTGCCTAGCACTGTGCTTGGCACATGGTAGGTACTAATATATGTTTGTTGAATCAATGTATGAACAAAGATACAAAAGAGACTGTTCTACCTTTGAGGAGTTTATATTTTAGTGAATGGAACATGATTTATAGAAATAGCTATAACAGAAGGTACAATTTGTTAAATGCTATAATAGAATTTATAAAGCATTGCTAAAGCTTAGAAGTTAGAGAAACAATTCTGAGTAAATGAATGGGGTATGGAAGAGACAGCATTTGAGGTAGGTATTTTTTTGAAGAATGAATAGGATTTTAATAATATTTTAAGGATTTTTAAGGGTTTTTTTCATTTTAAAAGTAATAAGTGGTTTGTTAAAGACAATTTTGAAAATACGTATAGGCAGACAAAGACAACCTTTTTTTGTTTTGTTTTGTTTTTTCTTGCTGTGCCGCGGGGCAGGTGGGATCCTAGATTTTTTTTTTTTGGCCAAGCTGTGGCATGTGGGATCTTAGTTCCCTGACCAGGGATCAAACCCATTCCCCCTGCAGTGGAAGTGCGGAGTCTTAACCACTGGACTAACAGGGAGGTCCCAAAGACAACCATTATTAACATTTGGTATAATTCCTTCTGGTCCTTTAGTATAACATATATCAGAGAAATGATGTATACTATTTTAAACTTAATACTTATACTGTATATAAATGTTGTATTTATATGTATTTTTTCATTTAAACATATATTCCAAGTATTTTATTAGGTTATTAATAATGGTCTGAATAAATATAATTTCTAACACATGGAATGATTATGTCATAATTTATTTAACACTATTTCTATTGTTAGGCATTTTTGGTTGCTTACTAGTTTTCACTATTAAAGGAGAAGAATGCTATACAATTTACATAAGTCAGGTGTGAAGTTTGCCCCAGATTAGGATTATTTTCTTCATATAGATTCCAAGAAATGGAAATAATTGGATGAAGAATATGAACACTTAAAAAGTTCTTGATTCATATTATCAAACTGCTTTCAAGAAAGATTGTAAAACTTTACTCTTCCACCAGAATATATAAGGGTGCCCATTTCATCACAGACAGTGGGGTTTCTGTAGGCAGCAATGGGCTTTAAGGGCATTTCAGAAAGATGAAACGGCACAAGTAACAAATTAGAAATAGCTAAGTAGGGCTTTCCTGGTGGTGAAATGCCTGTCAATGCAGGGGACACGGGTTCGAGCCCTGGTCTGGGAAGATCCCACATGCCTTGGAGCAACTAAGCCCGTGCGCCACAATTACTGAACCTGTGCTCTAGAGCCCACGAGCCACAACTACTGAGCCCTTGTGCCACAACTACTGAAGCCTGCACCTAGAGTCCATGCTCCACAACAAGAGAAGCCACCACAGTGAGAAGCCCGTGCACCACAACGAAGAGTAGCCCCCGCTCGCCGCAACTAGAGAAAGCCCATGCACAGCAACGAAGACCCAATGCAGCCAAAAATTAATTAATTAAATAAATAAAATATCATTAGAAAAAAATAGAAGAAAAAAGAAATAGCTAAGTGTCTCTAAACTTAAAGAACGATGAGAAAGTAGTTTGCTGTGGCCAGAGTGTGAGTATGGGTACATGAGAATATAGTGGAAGAAAAGTGTAAAAGGCTACTTTGGAAGCTACCTAGTGGAGACCCTTGAATGCCTGGCCAGGAGTTTGGACTTTATGTTGATGAAAATGGTAGACTGTTTAGAATTTTGACCTTGGGTTTGGATGATACATATTTTAAGAAGATACTTCCATAGCTGGGTGAGAAGAGAATCTGAATTAATGTCATTAGGAATGGAAAAGAGAAAATACATATAAAGTATGATTCAGAGGCCTAAAGGACAGGGCTGTGTGGGTTTAGCGAGAGAAGGAAGAGCCCAAGATGATACCAAGGCTTTGATGATCTGAAGATGATGATGTATTACTCAAAATAGAGAATAATTTTTCCTTGAACTTACTCTGAAATCATTTTCGTGGATGGGGGATTTAGGGCAAGTTGGAATACGGAGAGGGGGAATTTGATTTTAGATTTGTTGAGTGAGACAGAGAGAGAATGTGTGTGTGTGTGTGTGTGAGTGTGTGTGTGTTGTAAGTGGAAGTAGGGCAGGTGGGTGGGGAATTTTGATTTTTAAAGAAGAGCTAAAGTTGGAAGTTGGACATAGAAGTCTGTTGCTTAGTAGAAAGGTAATTTTTAGAAATTGTGAACTGGGTATAATGCACATAATGGTGATAGATGAAGCTCAAGGATCAGAGGAGTTTGCTTTGGCATGGCTAGAGCTAGAGTGTAAGGGACAGGTGGAAGAAAATAACCTAAGAAATGAGGCTAAAGCTGATATAGCAAAACAAGCCAGGAAAGTGATATGTCATAGATATCATAGAACTAAATGCAGTAGAGAGTTTATAAAGCAGAGAAGTCTCTCACATTTCTGTGCCATTGCATATCCTTTTTGGGTCATTGGGCAACTTACTTCCCTCCTCCAACACATGAGCAGTTCCATTCATCTGAAAACTTGGTGCAAGTAGTGCCTTCTCTCTGGAGCTTTAGGCAGTTAGGCATCTCCTCTATGGCCCCATAGCCATTTAGACATATTATACCATGATGTGTTGTATTTTATTGCTTAAAGATATCTAATTCCCAAGTGGACTGTGAGCCCTTACAGGATAGGATGATTTCTCATTAATTTTTGTATTTCCAAGGCCTAGATAATGTCTGTCACATTGTAGATGCCTAGAAAATGCTTGTTAAATTAGTAAGTACTAAGAAGAGGTTTTGAATTAAAACCCTAAAAGATATATAATCTTCAAGAAGAAACTTCAATAGAGAAGAGGATTTACAATACCTACTGTAGGGAGTAAACAAGACATATATATATAAGTGAAAGTATTGCTCCATTTTAAAAAGTTATCACCGGTCTAGACCCAAGCTGATCAGTACTGTGAATGGGTTATAAATGAACCAAGACATTAATCACCTCAACTACGTTCCCAATGGGCCATGCAAATATTATCATCTTTGTGGGCCACAACATGAAAAAGATAGGAAAGTACCTTTTTGTTTGTTTATTTATGATTTGTAGACTAGGTACTTCCAGTAAAGATTTGAGGGGGGTTATGGGTTGAATTATGTCCCTTCCAAATTAATATGTTGGAACCCTAACCCCCAGTACTTCAGAATGTGACCTTATTTGGAAATAGAAGCATTGCAGATATAATTAGCCAAGAACAGGTCATTAGGGTGGGCCCTAATCCAATATGACCAGTCTTATAAAAAGAGGACATTGGACAGAAATACACATGCACCAGGGAGAATGTCATGTGGAAATGAAGGCAGAGATCAGGTGATGCTTCTACAAGCCAAGGAAAGCCAAAGATTGCCAGCAAAACTTCAGAAGCTAGAGGAAAGTCACAGCCCTTCTGACTTCTAGCCTCTAGAGCTGTGAGACAATAAATTTCTGTTGTTTAAGCCACTCAGTTAGTGATATTTTGTTATGGGAGCCCTGGAAAACTAATACAAGGAGAAACTTGGAAACTAATACAAGGAGACACGTTTAAGTCTCAACTCTTCACATTTCCTCTTTTTTTCCCTCTGAAAGCTACATTACTTTTGTTTGTGGGTTTTATGGATGTCAGCTAATTCATGTATTGAGGGGCTGTTAGGTGCCACATACTGTGCTGAGGATTCAAAGACAAGACATAATCTCTGCCCCAAAGGCACATACAGAATAGTGGAGTGACAGTTAGGTGAACATACAATTTAAATATAATGTGTAAAATATTCCAGTATGCATAGGATATTTTAGGAGCATAGAAAAAAAGACATTTTGCCTAGCCCAAGAATTTAGGGAAAACTTTCTGGTATAGATAATGCCTGAGCTGGTTTTGAAGGGAAAGGAGGAATAAACCAAGTGAGGAGAAAGGATGTTTCAGGCAGAGGGGCCAGCATAACCAAGATATGAAGATATTAAAGGTAAAATGATATGTATGGGAACTATAACTGTGTATGTTTCAATATAACTAGAATGAAAAATGTGAGACAAGTGCCAGGAATTGAGGCTGGCAAGACAAGTAGGGACCAGACATAGGCGACTCATCTTTTCTACTAGGGAACATTCATCTCACAATGAATGGTACTAAGTATAAGAGGTATAAGCCCAGACTTATATTTTAGACAAACCAGATTGGAAGCAGTATAAAAGACAGATTTAAGAGTAAAGGAGGGCTTCCCTGGTGGCGCAGTGGTTGAGAGACCGCCTGCCGATGCAGGGGACACGGGTTTGTGCCCCGGTCCGGGAAGATCCCACATGCCACGGAGCGGCTGGGCCCGTGAACCATGGCCGCTGAGCCTGCGCGTCCGGAGCCTGTGCTCCACAACAGGAGAGGCTACAACAATGAGAGGCCCGCATACCGTAAAAAAAAAACCAAACAAAGAGTAAAGGAGACCTGGGTATATATCCAAAACAAAAACAAAAACACTAATTCAAAAAGATACATGCACCCGAATGTTCATAGCAGCATTATTTATAACAGCCAAGATATGGAAACAACATAAGTGTCCATCAACAGATGAATGGATAAAGAAGATGTGGTATATATATAATGGAATACCACTCAGCCATAAAAAAGAATGAAAATTATGCCATTTGCAACAACGTGGATGGACTTGGAGGACATTATGCTAAATGAAATAAGGCAGACAGAAAAATAAATACTGTATGATATGGCTTATATGTAGAATCTAAAAAATACAATAAACTAGTGAGTATAACATAAAAGAAGCAGACTCATAGATATAGAGAACAAAGTAGTGGTTACCAGTGGCAGGGTGGGGGAGTGGGCAGTACTAAGTATTGGGTGTAAGATAGGCTCAAGGGTGTATTGTACAAGCCAGGGAATATAGCCAATATTTTGTAATAACTGTAAATGGAAAGTAACCTTTAAAAATTGTGTAAAATAATTAAATATTTTTTTAATTAAAAAGAAAAAGAAAGAGTAAAGGAGACCAGTTAGATGGCTACAGGGAGAGTCCAGGCAAGAGATGTCTCAACTAGAGCAATAATAGAAGAAATGGAGAGGGGGCAGAATCAAGGACAGATATGAGGTAAAATTAGTTTGACTTGTTGCTTGATTGGATCTGGAGGATCTAAGACAAATCCATAGTACCTAATTGGGTAACTATGTTGTGTGGTGTTGCCTTTTAGTGAGATGGGAAGTTCTGAGAAGGAACGAAATGGTAGGGAGGGCACTGGGTTCCCTGGACATGCTGAGTTTGGAGAAACTAAGATACGTGGAAGTGCAAGTGTCCAGATAAATAAGTCTGAAGTTCAGGGCAGAGGTCAGAGCTAGAGCTAGAGATTTGAAAGCCATCAGCATATAGTTATAGCTGAAATCATAAGAATGGAATGATTGTATCCAAGAAAGATGTAGAATAAGAAGAGTAATGGGCAGAGGATGGAGCCCTGGAGGAAAGACCAACAACTGGGGGCTAAGCAGAGGAATGGGTATTCATAAAGGAGACCAACAAGGAATGATCAGAGAAGTATTGTAGAAGATAAATCATGAAAACCAAGAGCTGACTGCAGAATAGGAAGTGAAGAATTCTGAGTAATTTAAAATGTCACTTTATAAGAAGCTATAAATATTCACCATTTTCAGTATCATGATGATGATCATCATAATCACAAGAAAGCATTGGTTGAGGTTCCCTCAAATTCCTGATTTTACTTAAATATACATTAAAGTGTGAGTACCTGTTTTTCACAAGCCAGTAGTCTTTCCCGTTAAGGTTACCATATCCAATCACCAGTACACCATGATTCACAGTCTGAGTACACGAGGGGTCATAGTAGACACCTGAGAATAAAATATGGGTAGAGAACAAGAGTAAGTGATGTGTGGCAATGAAGGACATTTGAAAATGCTATTTTATTAGACTGTTTTGGGTATATGTCAGGAACATATACTCTCACATTTAAACTATTTAGAGTTCATGATTCTTTGCCATCAATGCTGTATTTGTCAGGGTTTTGTTGTTGTTGTTGCTTTGTTTGTCTGTTTGTTTGTTTAGCCAAGTTTGGCATCAGTCTAATCACAGCTCCCTCAGAAATCTTCTTTGATGAACTGCCACCTTTTCCTGATTATTTTTTAACTTATATTGTTATATTTCTATGTATATATTCCTAAATTGTTTGTTCTATACATTGTCATCCTTTACTAAATTAAATGATCTTTAAGGTGAGGTTTAAAAAAAAAAAAAAGATGATAACCTTCTAGTTTGTCTAATACAATTCTCTACCCTTAGTGGACGCCCTCCTTGTACACTACTGTGTTGTACCTACACTCCACAGCGGCTACAGCAGCTAGGAGCTCAGGCTCTGGAGTCAGGCAGCACGGTTTCTAATTCCAACTGACCACTTGCAGACTGTATGACTTTAGGCAAGTTAACCTAAGACTTAATTTTTTCATCTGTAAAATAGGGCTATTGTAAGGATTAAATGAGATAATGCACAGAAAGAATTTAGCATAGTACCTGGTCTGTACTCTTAGTAAATTTTGACAACTGTTACTTTACTAATTAGAACTGGGTATAAAAATATGTATATGAAATGATATGAGGTGGAGGATTCCATTTAACCTAATCTAAGCATCCAGAGACATAGTGATGGGGAAGAAGAATATTCTTTCTTATGGTGCAAGGGCAGTATAGAGCATGAGGATAACATGTCTGGATTTTTACCACTTCTGTAGAGGAAGAAAGAATGGCGTGCATCTATAGCAACAGACACAGGTCCTTTGATGGCCACAGCTTCTTTTAAGGCATCTTCACTGCCGAAGGGAAGTTCAATATACCTTGAACATGTGGCAGCTCGATTTTTTGCATCATACTGGCACTTTTCATCCTGTGGGAAAAGGATAAATCAGATAAAGAAGTATACTTCAACTTCCTTTATAAATCGACAGTATCCTAAGTCTGGATTTCAAATATGCTTTCTTTCCTCATTTAGTCTTTTCAAGTGTCTAAGGATCCTTCTTCCTTTTAAAGAAAGAAACATAAAATCTTCCAAACCCTAATAGTTCTATGTTTCACCAATAAAAGAGGAAATACAGAACCGTTCTATTGCTTTAAATTGTATACATCTTCATATGTGCAAATTTGCCAGGGTAATGTCTCTCAGACTCTAAGGTGGATTGTTAGGGGCATACTACATCAAGACTCGAGACTAGAGCTTTAAGATCTTTTTTTAAAAATTTTTTTTGGGGGGTACGCGGGCCTCTCACTGTTGTGGTCTCTCCCATTGTGGAGCACAGGCTCTGGACGCGCAGGCTCAGCGGCCATGGCTCACGGGCCTAGCCGCTCCGCGGCATGTGGGATCTTCCTGGACCGGGGCACGAACCCGTGTCCCCTGCATTGGCAGGCGGATTCTCAACCACTGGACCATGGAAGTCCCTGAAAATCTATTTTTAATCATGAACTCTGCTTGCTTGTTTAAAAATCATTGTGCCACTGATAAATTAAGTAGGCTGCTGCATAAGAAAGAGAACTCTTGAGAATTTAGGAATTCTTGATGGAGGTTCAGTCTCTCTCTCTCTCTCTCTCTCTCTCTCTCTCTCTCTCTCTCTCTCTCACACACACACACACACACACACACACACACACACACACACACACAC